>NC_056431.1:55892925-56155425 GCF_018296145.1 Oncorhynchus tshawytscha | reverse complement strand
GGATATTAAAAAAAAATATCACTGCACACAATAAGTACAAAAAGAAGCTCCTCGCGGACAATCCAGAGACACTATTTGTTGACTGGTACAAAGAGGGGAATGTAAGTAACTTAGTTTTCCACACAGACCATCCTCTGCCATGGCAGAGTACTCTACTCCTATATCAAGATAGAGGGTCGGGGGCCCAGGGTGGAAACTCAATATACTAGACATTTAGGAAATTGAAACAACCTCTGTCAACGTGTACAATTCTGGGACAGTAATGGTGCAGGGAATCTTTATACAGTTTCAGCAGGACTTTCACGGAATCAAAGAGAGAGCACAGCAGGAAAAGCTTTCTCTTAGTGACGACTCTCCCATCCTGAGTGAGTCTGATCACACCTTATCCTACAACTGCCCCGCAGACGAAGAAGCCCCAAGAGGAGAGTCACTCTCTCCCAGCACAACTGCACTGCTCCTCCATTGTTGAGAGAGATAAATTCACAGAGCTGGAGAGAGAGATGGTGGAGCTCAGAAAGCTAGTCCACAAACTCCAGACAGAATAAACCCACAAAACAGACCAGCACAACAATACACCGCCAACAAGACCCGGAGGGCTGAAGGTGGAGGTAGACGACTGTCTGAGAGAGCTGGCTGCACCCCGTACTGAGGTGAAAGAACTCAAACAAGAGAGAGAGGGACACACAGCCCAGCTAACAGCACGGAAGGAGGAGAGGAACACACAGCCCAGCTAACAGCACGGAAGGAGGAGAGGAACACACAGCCCAGCTAACAGCACTGAAGGAGGAGAGAGAGGAACACACAGCCCAGCTAACAGCACTGAAGGAGGAGAGAGAGGAACACACAGCCCAGCTAACAGCACTGAAGGAGGAGAGAGAGGAACACACAGCCCAGCTAACAGCACTGAAGGAGGAGAGAGAGGAACACACAGCTCAGCTAAAAGCACTGAAGGAGGAGAGAGAGGAACACACAGCCCAGCTAACAGCACTGAAGGAGGAGAGAGAGGAACACACAGCCCAGCTAACAGCACTGAAGGAGGAGAGAGAGGAACACACAGCCCAGCTAACAGCACTGAAGGAGGAGGTGAGAAACCTGCGGTGTGACAGAGAGCAGGACACTCCCTCAGAGAAGCCAGCAGAACAGCCCACCTCAGACCTGGACCACAATCTCAATACCACAATGGGACAGACAACACAGGAGCCACCAACCCAACAGACCGCACTCCCTCCTAACAGCCCCTCAAACAGCTCCCCCGATAGCTCTCCTGACAGCTCTCCTGACAACTCCCACACATCCACCGAGGACAATGATTCAAATGTGACCCATTTCAGGAAACTAGGCATATGTCGCGGCTCACTACTTCACACGAGAGTCATTTGAACATTATCTTTTTTGGGGGGATCAAAATGCGTTTTTTTGGCAGAAATGCCTTCTGGAACATGTGAACTTTCATGTGCCTTAATATCAAACTTGTATGCCTGTAAATACGAATACAATTGTTAAATTATGAGCCTAGAAAATGTCACACCCTGATCTGTTTCACCTGTCCTTGTGCTTGTCTCCACTCCCTCCAGGTGTCACCCATATTTAAACCTGTGTTTTCTGTCTGTCTGTTTCAGGACTGCTCCTCAAAACCTAATGTCTACCTGGCCCACCACTCCACCCTGGAATTGAACAGCCTTTATGACTAGGTCAACCTATATACATTCACAACTTTTGCCAGGACCCTGAAGGACCCTTACCCTCAGCCCCAGCACATCACACAGGAGCAACAGAGCAACGGACACCCCACCCAGACTAGCAAGACACCCTCCCGAAGGACTTGAACCGAGACAACCCAAGTGAAGAGGACCTACACCCAGACCACAGCATCACCAGCCACATCCTCAACCCCACCCAAAATAGCCGAGGCCTCCCCCCAAAAAACATGGCCACACCCTATATAGGCACCCTGAGATCAGACCTCAACAGAGAAAAATGTTCTCATCTGTGCTACCTACAGTAAATCCCCTAATAGAATCTCCATACTTTAACAATGACATCTTCTCTATCCAAGAGGGGAGATCAACCATTTCCAGGCCCAGAGAGATGTACTAGTCTGGACAAGAACCTGACACTCTTAGCACACGGGGACAAACACCTACCTGGAAGTGACAGCATTCCCTCCCAAATATGCCCTAGGCACAACTGCAGTATGACAAAACAACCAACAAAACAGGTCACAACTCCTGCAGCACTGTCTCACGCAGGGTCTGTATATATTCAATGGTAGGCTTTAAGGGGACTCTTAGACTAGGTACAGCTACAGCTCATCCCTTGGCAGTAGTATTGTAGGTTACTGACCACAACCCAGTGTCTCTCACAACGTTTACAGTCAGCCCACTGACACCCCTATCAGATCACCGCAAAATAACAGTCTACTTGAAAAGAGCAATACTCAATCATGAGACATTAATGGGGCGGCAGGTAGCCTAGTGGGGCGGCAGGTAGCCTAGTGGTTAGAGTGTTGGACTTGTAACCGAAAGGTTGCAAGATTGAATCCCCGAGCTGACAAGGAAGAAATCTGTTGTTCTGCCCTTGAACAAGGGAGTTAACCCCATGTTTCTAGGCCGTCATTGAAAATAAGAATTTGTTCTTAACTGACTTGCCTAGTTAAATAAAAATGTAATCCAAAGGAACTGCATAATATTAAGAAATGCTATAGATGGAAAGAAAGTGGTGTAGAAACCTACCAAAAAAAAACAGTTAGGCAACAAGTTCAATCCCTTTTAGACAACTTCCTGGACAAAACATTTCACTGTATTAGTGAAGGTGTAAACTCTGCAGTATAAATTCTAAATAGTATATTAGACCTCCCAGCTTTCCTATCAGATCCAAAAACTTCAAGAAGACCCCATAATTAACATCAATGACAAATGGTTTGATGAAGAATGCAATTGAGAAACCTATCCAACCAAAAACATAGCGACCCAGAAAACTTGAGCCTACGCCGTCATTATGGTGCATCACTAAAACAATACAGAAATAGACTACGGAAAATAAATAACAACACGTCAGAAATCAGCTCAATGTAATTAAAAACATCCATGGAATCTAACCACTTCTGGGAAAATTGGAACCCACTAAACAAAGAACAACATGAAGAGTTATCTAGGTTATATCCTTCCTGTTTGGCCCTGTCCAGGGGTGTCCTCGGATGGGGCCACAGTGTCTCCTGACCCCTCCTGTCTCAGCCTCCAGTATTTATGCTGCAGTAGTTTATGTGTCGGGGGGCTAGGGTCAGTTTGTTATATATGGAGTACATCTCCTGTTCTATCCGGTGTCCTGTGTGAATTTAAGTATGCTCTCTCTAATTCTCTCTTTCTCTCTTTCTTTCTCTCGGAGCAGGACCTGAGCCCTAGGACCATGCCTCAGGACTACCTGACATGATGACTCCTTGCTGTCCCCAGTCCACCTGGCCATGCTGCTGCTCCAGTTTCAACTGTTCTGCCTGTGATTATTATTATCTGACCATGCTGGTCATTTATGAACATTTGAACATCTTGGCCATGTTCTGTTATAATCTCCACCCGGCACAGCCAGAAGAGGACTGGCCACCCCACATACCCTGGTTCCTCTCTAGGTTTCTTCCTAGGTTTTGGCCTTACTAGGGAGTTTTTCCTAGCCACCATGCTTCTGCACCTGCATTGCTTGCTGTTTGGGGTTTTAGGCTGGGTTTCTGTACAGCACTTTGAGATATCAGCTGATGTACAAAGGGCTAAATAAATACATTTGATTTGATTTGATCTATCCAAAATGGAGATGTATGGATGAAAAAACTTCTCCAATCATTTTGACTCTGTAAAAAAGAACAAACAGCAAAAACATATACATGATTAAATACAAATCTTAGAATCAACTATTAAAGACTACCAGAACCCACTGGATTTGCCAATTACAATGAATGAAATACAGGACAAAACACAAACCCTCCAACCCAAGAAGGCCTGTGGTGTTGATGGTATCCGAAATTAAATGATAAAATATACAGACCACAAATTCCAATTGGCTATACTCAAACTCTTTAACCTCATTCTCAGCTCTGGCATCTTCTCCAATATTTGAAGCCAAGGACTGATCACCCCAAAACACAAAAGTTGAGACAAATTGTACCCCAATAACTACTGTGGGATATGCGTCAACAACAACCTTGGGGAAATTCTCTGCATTTCCATCCTCAGTGATAACAATGTACTGAGCAAATGTCAAAATGGCTCTTTACCAATTTACTGTATGTATGACAGACCATGTCTTCACCCTTAACACCCTAAATGACAAACAAACCAAAACAAAACAAGTCTTCTCATGATTTGTTGATTTCAAAAAAGCATTTGATTCCATTTGGCATGAGGGTCTGTAATACAAATTGATGTAAAGCGATGTTGGGGGAAAAATACAACATGATAAAATCCATGTATACAAAGAAAACGCACAAATTGAATTCCACAGGGCTGTGGGGGGAAACAGGGATGCAGCTTGAGCCCCACCCTCTTCAACATATATATATCAACAAATTGGAAAGGGTCTGCACAGTCTGCAGAACAGTCTGCAGCACCCGGCCTCACCCTACTACAATCTGAAGTCAAATGTCTACTGTCTACTGGTGCTTCTGTCCCCAACCAACAATGGCCTACAGCAGCACCTAGATCTTCTGCACAGACCTGGGCCCTGACAGTAAATCTCAGTAAGACAAAAATAGTGGTCTTCCAAAAAAGGTCCAGTTGCCAGGACCACAAATACAAATTCCATCTAGACGTCATTGCCCTAGAGCACACAAAAAACGATTCATTCCTGTGGCTCCTGAGTGGTGCAGCGGTCTAAGGCTCTACATCTCAGTGCTAGAGACGTCACTGTAGATCCTGATTCGATTCCAGGCTGTATCACGACCAGCCGAGATTGGGAGTCCCATAAGGCGGTGCACAATTGGCCCAGCGTCGTCTGGGTTAAGGTTTGGCCAGGATAGTCCGTCATTCTAAATAAGAATTTGTTCTTAACTGACTTGCCTAGTTTAATATAAACGTGAAATAAAAAAATACAAACAATGAAAATAAAACTCTAAAGTCAGTGCCACAAGGCAAGAAGGATCTTCTACACCATCAAAAGGAACATCAAATTTGACATACCAACTAGGATCTGGCAAAAAATACTTGAATCAGTTATAAAACCTCTTGCCCCTTATGTTTGTGAGGTCTGGGGTCCGCTCACCATACAAGAATTCAAAAAATGGAACAAACACCAAATTGAGACATGCAAAATACATCCTCCATTGTAAAACACCAAATAATGCATGCAGAGCAGAATTAGGCCAATACCCGTTAATCATCAAAATTCAGAAAATAATCGTTAAATTCTACAACCACCTAGAAGGAAATGATTCCCAAACCTTCCATAACAAAGCCATTACCTACAGAGAGATGAACCTGGAGAAGAGTCCCCTAAGCAAGCTTGTCCTGGGGCTCTGTTCACAAACAAAACAGATCCCACAGAGCCCCAGGAAAGCAACACAATTAGACCCAACCGAATCATGAGAAAACAAAAGATAATTACTTGACACATTGGAAAGAATTGACAAAAAAACTGAGCAAACTAGAATTCTATTTGGTCCTAAATAAAGAGTACAAAGTAGCAGAATACCTGACCACTGTGACTGACCCAGCTTTGACTATGTATAGACTCAGTGAGCATAGCCTTGCTATTGAGAGAGGCTGACGTAGGCAGACCTGGCTCTCAAGAGATGTGCACACTGCCCACAAAATTAGGTGGAAACTGAGCTGCATTCCTAACCTCCTGCCAAGTGTATGACCATATTAGAGACACATACTTCCCTCGGATGACACAGATCCACAAAGAATTTGAAAAACAAATCCAATTTTGATACATGCTCATATTTGTTGGGTGAAATACCACAGTGTGCCATCACAGCAGCATTATTTGTTCAAATCAAATCAAATTTTATTTGTCACATACACATGGTTAGCAGATGTTAATGCGAGTGTAGCGAAATGCTTGTTACGTGTTGCCTCAAGAAAACTACTTGCACATCGTTACAACACTGTATATAGCGATAATATGACATTTGAAATGTCTCTATTCCTTTGGAACTTTTGCGTGTGTAATGTTTACTGTTAATTTTTGATTGTTTATTTCACTTTTGTTTATTATGTATTTCAATTGCTGTGGCAATGTAAACATACTATATGTTTACCATGTCATTGAAGCTCTTTCAATTTATTTTAATAGAGAGAGAGAGAGAGAGAGAGAGAGAGAGAGAGAGAGAGAGAGAGAGAGAGAGAGAGAGAGAGAGAGAGAGAGAGAGAGAGAGAGAGAGAGAGAGAGAGAGAGAGAGAGACAGAGAGAGAGAGAGAGAGAGAGAGAGAGAGAGGAGAGTAATAAAAGTGGGAGCTGAGTGATAAAAGGTTGAGTTTGGAACTAGCAGTGACTCATTGAGTGAAGTCATGCTCTGTTGGTCTGTGAGGGAAGGGAGTGGTTTCCATATGTGCATTAGGATAGCTATCCCTACTATTCCCCTTTCCCCGATTCCCTGTTTCCTACTGCTGGGGCTGGATATTTGTTATGCACAAATGTGCTGATCTAAGATCAGGTCCATCATGTCCATATAATGTCATTCATTATGATCTAAAAGGCAAAACTAGATCAGTACTCCAACTTTGAGACTTTAAAAAAAAGAGAGACCTTTGTAGGCTACATTTGTGTTGTTGGGATGCAGAAGAGGAGACATTAATGTGCTTTAGAGTCACAGTATACACTGAATGTACAAAACATTAGAACACATTGATACTGGCCCATGTAGACTCCAATGCTTCCCACAGTTGTGTCAATTTGGGTGGATGTCCTTTGTGTGGTGGACCATTCTTGATACACACGGGCGGGGTTGCAGTTCTCGACACAAACTGGTGCGCCTGACACCTATTACCATACCCCGTTCAAAGGCACTTAAATCTATTGTCTTGCCCATTCACCCTCTGAATGGCACACATACACAATCCATGTCTCAATTGTCTCAAGGTCTTTAACATGTCACCTCCCCTTCATCTACACTAATTGAAGTGGATTTAACAAGTGACATCAATAAGGGATCATAGCTTTCACCTGGATTCACCTGGTCAGTCTGTCATGGAAAGAGCAGGTCTTCTTAATGTTTTGTATAGCCAACAGTATTCAGTATATTACTTTTAGTTCATGGACACCCCACTTTCAGCAATAGTAACATTCCATAACGGCAGCACACATGGAAGGAAAGCTATTGTTTCTAAATTGCGTGAGGAAAATAAAAATAGAGTAAGGGAACACAAAAAAAGATCAATACAGACAACCATGGCTGTTTGTTCGTCTGTTGTCTATAAGACCTTGTTTCATTTCCTCAAGACCATGAAAGAGGCTTGGGGGAGTTAGGCAGAGGGTTTGGAGGGAGGAAAGCATGGCATGGGGGGCTTTGCCTTTCACAAAAAGCAAAGCAATAGGAGAAAGAAGGAAGGGAGAGTTGGTTAAGTTACACACCAACCACTTCCAGTACGAGCGTAACATAATGTAATATCAGGATGACAGGGACACAAAAAGTTTACACTGTTTTTCTTGTTTGTGACATTTGTTAATTGAGCTGTGTACATTACTCTGAGATGAGTGTGGCAGCTGTGACTGAGATGTGAATGACTGGCAGCAGTGTCCCAGCTCTGAGCACCCAACATCCCCAGTGGTGCCCATCGGTGCCCAGACCCTAGAACAGCTGTCCCGGCCTACAGGCAAGAAACTGTCTGAACTGGAAGAGGAGGAGAAGGGGGGAGGAGGGGGGAAGAGGAAGGAAGAGGAGGGAATATAAAGGAGGAGGGAAGAGGAAGGAGGAGGAGAGGAGGGAAGATGAAGGACGTGGAAGGAAAAGAAGAATAGAGAGGAGGAGGGAAAAGGAGGGAAGAGGAGGGAAGAGGAGGGACAATGAGGGAAGAGGAGGGAGGAGGAGGGAAGAGGGGGGAAGAGGGACAAAGAGGGAAGAGTAGAGAGGTGGAGGAGTAGGATAAAGATGGAGGAAGGGGGTCCAGGCCAAAGCCCTAGAGAGGAGACAGCAAGGTGCTGGCTGGCTGGCTGGCTGGGTGTCTCTACCACTCTCACTGGTACCCTTGGAGAGAGGAGGGATAGATAATGCTGTCTCAACATCCATGGGTACATGTCATAGAGGAGAGGATCCACCTCTGGAGTGTTGGCTGGCTTGCGTGCTGGCTGAGGGGAAGAAACATCATTGCAGCTGCTTCCCTTTATAGTTACAGTAAGGGAAATGTCCTGTGTTAGAAAGGAGGCAGAGGGACCACTACCTCAGTGAGTAGTACACAGAGGGAAATGTCCTGACTCAGACAGACAGGAGGAAGGGATGGGGACCACTACCTCAGTGAGTAGTACACAGAGGGAAATGTCCTGACTCAGACAGACAGGAGGAAGGGATGGGGAACCACTACCTCAGTGAGTAGTACACAGAGGGAAATATCCTGACTCAGACAGACAGGAGGAAGGGATGGGGGCCACTGCCTTTGATGACTAGCCCTCTGAAAGAGGAAGTACTGAGTTGACCGATGTGACCATGACCCCATAACAATTCAGACCAGGTTGTAAGTTCCTCAGACAGAAGGAAGGGAAGAGGGCTTCCACCTCTCCTAACTAGGCCCTGAAAGAGGAGGATTTGCAGACCATCCCTTATGGAAAAACCAAATGAATATCACAGAACGTGACGTTTTCCAAAAACACATGTTTTCACAATATGACTCTCAGAGATCAGACCAGGGGTGTATGAACTACAGTGCCTTCAGAAAGTATTGGGACCTTTGACATTTTCTTAGGTTACAGCCTTATTCTAAAATGTATTCATTTTTCCCCCTAATCAATCTAAACACAATACCCCATAATGACAAAGCAAAAACAGGATTTTAGACATTTTTGCTAACGTATTAAAATAAGTATTCAGACCATTTACGCAGTACTTTGTTGAAGCACTTTTAGCGGCAATTACAGCCTCGAGTCTTCTTTGGTATGACGCTACAGTATATTGTATTTGAGGAGTTTCTCCCATTCTTCTCTGCAGATCCTCTCAAGCTCTGTCAGGTTGGATGGGGAGCATTGCTGCACAGCTATTGTTAGGTCTCACCAGAGATGTTCCATCGGGTTCAAGTCCGCGCTCTGGCTGGGCCACTCAAGGACATTCAGAGACTTGTCCTGAAGCCACTGCTGTGTTGTTCAGGATCATTGTCCTGTTGGAAGGTGAACTTTCACCCCAGCCTGGAGCAGGTTTTTAAATCAAGGATCTCTCTGTACTTTGCTCCGTTCATATTTCCTTCATACGTCCTGAAGCCACTCCTGCGCTGTCTTGGCTGTGCTTAGGGTCGTTCTACTGTTGGAAGGTGAACCCTTACCTCAGTCTGTGGTCCTGAGCGTTTTGGAGCAGGTTTTACTCAATTATCTCTGTACTTTGCTCCATTCATCTTTGCCTCGATTCTGACTGGTCTCCCAGTCACTGCCGCTGAAAAACGTTCCCACAGCATGATGCTGCCACCACCATTCATCACCATAGGGATGGTGCCAGGTTTCCTCTAGAAGTGATGCTTGGCATTCAGGTCAAAGAGTTCAATCTTGGTTTCATCCGGCAAGTCTTTAGGTTAGAGTCTTTAGGTACCTTTTGGCAAACTCCAAGTGGGCTTTCATGTGCCTTTTACTGAGGAGTGGCTTCCGTCTGGCCACAAATAAAAAAGAAGGGCACAAATAAAGGCATGATTGGTGGAGTGTTGCAGGGATGTCCTTCTGGAAGGTTCTCCCATCTCCACAGAGGAACACAAGAGCTCTGTCAAACAGACCATTGGGTTCTTGGTCACCTCCCTGACCAAGGTCCTTCCCCTCGATTGCTCAGTTTGGCCAGGCAGCCAGGTCTAGGAAGAGTCTTGGTGATTCCAAACTTCTTCCATTTATGAATAATGGAGGCCACTGCGTTCTTGGGGACCTTCAATGCTGCAAACATTTTTTGGTACAAAAGTTGTAGAAACATTTCAGGGATGATCAATGGAAACAGGATGAACCTGAGTCTCATAGCAAAGGGTCTGATTACTTATGTAAATACATTTTTTATATATATATACACTGCTCAAAAAAATAAAGGGAACACTAAAATAACACATCCTAGATCTGAATGAATGAAATATTCTTATTAAATACTTTTTTCTTCACATAGTTGAATGTGCTGACAACAAAATCACACAAAAATGATCAATGGAAATCACATTTATCAACCCATGGAGGTCTGGATTTGGAGTGACACTCAAAATTAAAGTGGAAATCCACACTACAGGCTGATCCAACTTTGATGTAATGTCCTTAAAACAAGTCAAAATGAGGCTCAGTAGTGTGTGTGTGGCCTCCACGTGCCTGTATGACCTCCCTACAATGCCTGGGCATGCTCCTGATGAAGTGGCGGATGGTCTCCTGAGGGATCTCCTCCCAGACCTGGACTAAAGCATCCGCCAACTCCTGGACAGTCTGTAGTGCAACGTGGCGTTGGTGGATGGAGCGAGACATGATGTCCCAGATGTGCTCAATTGGATTCAGGTCTGGGGAACGGGTGGGCCAGTCCATAGCATCAATGCCTGCTGACACACTCCAGCCACATGAGGGCTAGCATTGTCTTGCATTAGGAGGAACCCAGGGCCAACCGCACCAGCATATGGTCTCACAAGGGGTCTGAGGATCTCATCGCAGTACCTAATGGCAGTCAGGCTACCTCTGGCGAGCACATGGAGCACATGGAGGGCTGTGCGGCCCCCCCAAAGAAATGCCAACCCACACCATGACTGACCCACCGCCAAACCGGTCATGCTGGAGGATGTTGCAGGCAGCAGAAGGTTCTCCACGGCGTCTCCAGACTCTGTCACGTCTGTCACGTGCTCAGTGTGAACCTGCTTTCATCTGTGAAGAGCACAGGGCGCCAGTGGCGAATTTGCCAATCTTGGTGTTCGCTGGCAAATGCCAAACGTCCTGCACGGTGTTGGGCTGTAAGCACAACCCCCACCTGTGGATGTCGGGCCCTCATGCCACCCTCATGGAGTCTGTTTCTGACCGTTTGAGCAGACACATGCACATTTGTGGCCTGCTGGAGTTAATTTTGCAGGGCTCAGGCAGTGCTCCTCCTGCTCCTCCTTGCACAAAGGCGGAGGTAGCGGTCCTGCTGCTGGGTTGTTGCCCCCCTACGGTCTCCTCCACGTCTTCTGATGTACTGGCCTGTCTCCTGGTAGCTCCTCCATGCTCTGAACACTATGCTGACAGACACAGCAAGCCTTCTTGCCACAGCTCGCATTGATGTTCCATCCTGGATGAGCTGCACTACCTGAGCCACTTGTGTGGGTTGTAGGCACCGCCAGCATTCAAAAGTGACCAAAACATCAGCCAGGAAGCATAGGAACTGAGAAGTGGTCTGGTCACCACCTACAGAACCACTCCTTTATTGGGGGTGTCTTGCTAAATGCCTGTAATTTCCACCTGTTGTCTATTCCATTTGCACAACAGCATGTGAATTTTATTGTCAATCAGTGTTGCTTCCTAAGTGGACAGTTTGATTTCACAGAAGTGTGATTGACTTGGAGTTACATTGTGTTGTTTAAGTGTTCCCTTTATTTTTTGAGCAGTGTATATACATTTGCAAACATTTAAAAAAAAATCTGTTTTCGCTTTGTCATTATGGGGTATTGTGTGTAGACTGCTGAGGATTTGTATTTATTTAATCAATTTTAGAATAAGGCTGTATGTAACATAACAAAATGTAGAAAAGTCTAGGTTTCTGAATGCTTTCCGAAGGCACTGTATCTGTAATACTATGATTGTATGTCCCCTGTCTCCCCTGTATCACTACCCCTGACCTAACGATGAAAGCAAAATGGCTCAAGATGATGGGTTGTTGTCATAGGGTGTGAAACCATCAATCTGGTAAACACTACTATGAACATTCCATTGTGTCCCACATAACCACTTTCAGCCACTTTCTCTTCTCTATCTACATATATGACTCATGTGCTGATACTGTCTCTCATAGTGATGTTGGTGCAACCAGTGAGTGACAGGACTAACCAATGGTGGATTGTTTAAGTTTCATCATGTATTCAGTCAGTACACAGTTATCACTGCCAAGATAAACAGCTTACACTGTACATGTTAGGCCTAAACGTTGACACAGCTAGGCCTGTACAGTTAAAACACAGGGGTTTGTTCACAACTATTTTAAGTTGTGCTAAAACACAAGGGTACTACCCACATCTACTCTGTGTTGGCTTGTGTATAGATAGAAAACAAGGATACCATCCATCCACAATTACTTTGTAATAAGGGGACAAAGCATTGTTAAGATGTTAGCTCAGAGTCAGAGCCTGTACTGCATGTGATTGTGTAAACTACAACATTGCGCTGCTGACAGGAGGAAGCAGTCAAAGCATTGTTAATGTCAACGTCTGCTTTTGTTTGGCGTTGCCCATTGGCCCGGCATATGGAAGGAAGAAGGCTACTTAAAACACATCACTTGAGACAGTGTCCCAAATGTGTCCCAAATGTGTCCCAAATGGCATCCTATTCACTTTATAGTGCCCTGCGTTTGACCAGGCCCCAATTTCGGGACACAGCCTGAGACCGAGCTGTTGACTGTGGCAGCCAACATCCTAATGGGTTGATTAAACTGCTTCAGAATGACAGCCTTTTCCTTGAACATGCCTCTATTCACATTCTGTAATATCAAAAAAACAGTCCGTACTCTAGTCTCTCTTCCGAAGTTGAGCAATCTCCCAAAAGCACAGCTTCAGAACTTCAGAGCTCTTTAGTGCAAAAACACAGCTTGTTATTGTAAGCCTTTTAAGTCAATGTTTGTGTCAAAGGTCAATGCTTCTGCTAAACTAACACTTTTGCACTGAATAACCACAAGTTTTGCCTATGTATATTTCAAAATATTTGCTTCTAAGAAATTACAAGACAGCTCACTCCAGAACACAGGATGTGACTGCATTGTTACAAAAGGTTTGAAGTGCTCTGTTGATGTCTGTCTGCATATACATGAACTCAGCAAAAAAAGAAACGTCCTCTCACAGTCAACTGCATTTATTTTCAGAAAACTTAACGTGTAAATATTTGTATGACATAACAAGATTCAACAACTGAGACATAAACTGAACAAGTTCCACAGACATGTGACTAACAGAAATGGAATAATGTGTCCCTGAACAAAGGGTGGGTCAAAATCAAAAGTAACAGTCAGTATATGGTGTGGCCACCAGCTGCATTAAGTACTGCAGTGCATCTCCTCCTCATGAACTGCACCAGATTTGCCTGTTCTTGCTGTGAGATGTTACCCCACTCTTCCACCGGGGCAACTGCAAGTTCCCGGACATTTCTGGGAGGAATGGCCTTTGCCCCCACCCTCCGATCCAACAGGTCCCAGATGTGCTCAATGGGATTGAGATCTGGGCTCTTCGCTGGCCATGGTAGAACACTGACATTCCTGTCTTGCAGGAAATCATGCACAGAACGAGCAGTATGACTGGTGGCCTTTTCATCCTGGAGGGTCATGTCAGGATGAGCCTGCAGGAAGGGTACCACATGAGGGAGGAGGGTGTTCTCCCTGTAACGCACAGTGTTGAGATTGCTTGCAATGACAACAAGCTCAGTCCGATGATGCTGTGACACACCACCCCAGACCTTCACGGACCCTCCACCTCCAAATCGATCCTGCTCCAGAGTACAGGCCTCGGTGTAATGCTCATTCCTTCGACGATAAAAGATAATCTGACCATCACCCCTGGTGAGACAAAACTGCGACTATTCAGTGAAGAGCACTTTTTGTTCTGTCTGGTCCAGCGACGGTGGGTTTGTGCCCATAGGCTACGTTGTTGCCGGTGATGTCTGGTGAGGACCTGCCTTACAACAGGCCTACAAGCCCTCAGTCCAGCCTCTCTCAGCCTATTGCGGACAGGCAATAGGCTGATGAAGGGATTGTTCGTTCTGGTGTAACTCGGGCACTTGTTGTGGCCATTCTGTACCTGATCAGCAGGTGTGATGTTCGGATGTACGATCCTGTGCAGGTGTTGTAACACGTGGTCTGCCACTATGAGGACGATCAGCTGTCCGTCCTGTCTCCCTGTAGCGCTGTCCTATACGGCTCACAGTACGGTCATTGCAGTTTATTGCCCTGGCCACATCTGCAGTCCTCCATGCAGCATGCCTAAGGCACGTTCACGCAGATGAGCAGGGACCCTGGGCATCTTTCTTTTGGTGTATTCAGAGTCAGTAGAAAGACCTCTTTAGTGTCCTAAGTTTTCAGAACTGTGACCTTAATTGCCTACCATCTGTAAGCTGTTAGTGTCTTAACGGCTGTTCCACAGAGGCATGTACATTAATTGTTTATGGTTCATTGAACAAGCATGGGAAACAGTGTTAAAACCCTTTACAATGAAGATCTGTGAAGTTGTATGGATTTTTACGAATTATCTTTGAAAGACAGGGTCCTGAAAAAGGGACATTTCTTTTTTTGCTGAGTTTATTACTGTGTACAGTATATTATCCAAACAAGTCTTTCCACATAACACAAGCACTTCATACCACATTATCTTTATACAGGTGTAGGATCTTAATTTGATCACTCTTTTGTTGCTGAGAATCTTCCTGCACGATTTACATAAATTCACTGAAAATGCAATAAAATGCAAATTAATTACTTAAAAATCATACAATGTGATTTTCTGGATTTTTGTTTTAGATTCCGTCTCTCACAGTTGAAGTGTACCTATGATAAAAATTACAGACCTCTACATGCTTTGTAAGTAGGAAAAAAATCGGCAGTGTATCAAATACTTGTTCTCCCCACTGTATATACATACGGGTCTAAGAATTTCTAAGGACTTTGATTGAACAAACTTGATAATCACGTTGTGATTAATGGTTCTAGTCAACATTAGAGGGTATTGTACCCAACAGCTGAGTGTGATCCAGGTCAGTGTGACCCGAGGGGAAGAAGCCTGCACTGGCACATGATCTCACCATCAGAGTTACAGTATGTACCTCCTCTCTGGCTCCTGGTCTCGTCTGGTCTGGCAGGTGCCTTACCCATGTGAAATAAGTCAGTCTGCAATGCTACCTTAAAAAGACATCTAGACTTTATTTAAGTAAAGTTTTTACAGTGACAAATATAGAGTGATCCTGTCCTGTCTGAGAGAGTTCTATAGACTAGATTCTGAATATTGAAGGTCAGTCTGGACCTCAACTGACCTACCCTTGTCCTCTACAGTGATGCCTGGCGCAGAACCCATAGACTGAAAACACACAGCAGTATACAGTAGATGGCAAAAGAAGGTTCCCAGACCTTCTAGCCATGGAATCGCTGTCTTCGACTCACATAATATTTGATGTTATTTCTCTGTATGGAGAGAGAAGGGGTGGGGTGGGGAACTCTATGACAAAGGAAAGTGAGCACGGTCACAGCTCATTGACATCATGTTTTTTCTACTCACTAACTGTATAAAGATATAAAGCAACAGCAGCAGCGTTATCAAAGGCACTAGCTAGCAAACAACAGGGAGCTAAATGCAGAGATCAAAAGATGACGATGAATCTATCTGATTACAGACCATTTATATTTGGCTTGCTGTCCTCTGCACAAACAAAAAGAGGCTCAGTGCCCTACAAAGGCCATTATGCATTTCACTTTTGTTACAGTCCGACCTGGATTCAAATACTACTTGAAATCAATCCAAATACTTAAGCTGGGCTTGATTGAATTTGCCTGGTGCAATGGAACCAATAGAATAGTGACAAAAGTGCAAACCCCACCATCTGGCACTCCAGGGTGGCTACAGCAAACGCTAAAAGTATTTGAAAGATTTCAAATAGAATTTGAACCCAGGTCTGGTTACAGTAAAGTGTTTCAGTGGTCTTGATATAAATGTAAGCTTTAATTGTACTCCAAATACACTCTTCCTGTTTGCAAAGTTCCCATGCACAGCTGACAGAAACCATGGGAGATTTCCCCACCAATAGGAGAAGGCCTTTGAAGAAGCTTTGCTACATTAACAATGCATGGTCATAGTTAAATGTTATTACTTGCTGCTGAAATTAGCTGAACTTGAGTGTTTGTTTTGCAAAACTCAAAATTAAAGTTCAAAAGGTGAACTTGTGGGTTTTTAAAAATGACCTGACATTCTATGTCTAGAGGTCTTTTGACCTCAAATGGAGTCAACTGAGTCAGTAACTGAGCACGTTGCCGTGCAGAGATTCGGAACACTATTCTCCATATTTGGAGTTGTTTATAGGACGTGTGCCGTTGATGGTTTCAAGTTCGGAGGCAACCCCAAACCGAAACACAGGTGTTTATTTGGACAGGCACCTTCTGGACTGTCCACACTTTAGAACTGATGTAAAACACATTCAGAGCTCTTACGTGCTTACAGTAGCATGTTGACTGTTTCACAGATATGTTTTACAGCCCAGACTTGCAAGCTAAGTGAGTGTTTATATGCATGATGTGAGTTCCACCACTGCAGTAGCCTTGCTTATGCTTGAAGTAGCTAGCTCCCATGTTCTCCACGATGACTGTTTCATACGTTTTATAGCTCAGACAAGCTACAGTTTATCGTGTGTGTCACAGGAGGCTGCTGAGGGGAGAATGGCTCATAATAATGGCTGAAATGGAGTAAATGGAATGGTATCAAACACATGGAAACCATGCATTTGGGTTTGATATCATTCCATTATCCTCCGTTCCAGCCATTTCTATGAGCCTGTCCTCCCCAATTAAGGTGCCACCAACCTCCTGTGGCATGTGTGTAGTGTACTCTACTGCTGGAATGAATAAGGATACTACACTCCACTGCTAGAAGCAGCCTCCAGTACAGTTCATAGGAGGGCATCATCTGTTTCTTCTGGGTTATGTGTAGGAGCTGCAGCTATGTTGTATGTTGCTGATGTTTTTGGATGATGTGCTCCAGCTTAGCTTGATCCTCTGGAGGAGGGAACCCAAGTGGAAAATGCAAAGTGATGCATGTTGCCTCTCCCAGCCTCTTTGTCTCCAGCTAACAGGGCTACAGTGAGGCTGCCAGGTGGGAGAGTGTCTGTGGCTCCAGGGGCCCTCCCTGGGCTTTGTGCTTTGTGTTAGCAGGGACCCCAAGCACAGAGATCCACACTACATGTCAACCAGCTGGATTTGCAAGTCCTCTTCTGCTCCATGACTCACATGAACTCACATCAGCCCCAGACACACACATTAGTAATGTGATACAATACACAGACAAACAAAGCAACATGTCTAATAAGCATTGTGAGACTATAATGCTCATGTGGCAGAAGTCAATCACGTAAAATAAGTAATTTGTGCTGGCATTTTGTAGCTATCTTCATATTTTCACAGATACTGTGTAAGCTTTAATTGAACACAGACCGACAGCCACACAATGTACTGTATTCCTAAGTGGTGTGGTATACTATTTGAACAAGGTTTAAAAACAAAGGGGAACTTGTGGCTTGTTCATAATTGTATTCTTTCCCAATCGCCACAAAATCTAACTTAACAGGGGTGAGTTGTTTCCCAGTCTATGGTTATATCCCAAAGAGCACCCTATTCCCTACATTGGGCACTGCGTTTTACCAGAGCACTATGGGCCCATGTCAAAAGTAGTGCACTATTTAGGGAATATGCTACCATCTGAAACACAGCCTTGATTCTCTCAGATCTCAATCCAGATACAGTGACTGCCTGGTATTAGGAGCCAACACAGGCAACACAGGGGGTCTCCAGTAGGAATGTTCCAGGTTCCATTGGAAGACATGTTCCATTGGAACACCAGAATCTCTCATAAATGACTCAATGAATGGTTGCCGATGGGTTTTCCTCTCTCCTCTTTCTCTCCCTCTCTCACCATTCCTCAACCCTTCCTCTCCCAATCCTCACCACTTTATCTCTTCCTCACCCCTCTCACTCCCCTTTCCCACCCTTCCTCTCCCTTCCTCTCCCTTCCTAACCCTTTCTCTCCCAATCCTCACCCCTTCATCTCTTCCTCACCCCTCTCACTCCCCTTTCCCACCCTTCCTCTCCCTTCCTCTCCCTTCCTAACCCTTTCTCTCCCTTCCTAACCCTTTCTATCCTTCCTCATCCCTTCCTAACCCTTCCTCTCCCTTCCTAACCCTTACTCTCCCCTTCCCTCCCTTCCCCACCCCTTCTTAACCCTTCTTAACCCTTCCTCACACCTTCTAACCTTTCCTCTCCCTTCTTCACCCCTTCCTCTCCCCTTCTTAACATATCCTCTCCCTTTCTCACCCCTTCTTAACCCTTCCTCTCCCTTTCTCACCCCTTCTTAACCATTCCTCTACCTTCTTCACCCCTTCCTAACCCTTCCTCTCCCTTTCTCACCCCTTCTTAACCCTTCCTCTCCCTTTCTCTCCCCTTCTTAACCCCATTCCTCTACCTTCCCTTTCCTCCCTTCTTCTCCCTTTCTCACCCCTTCTTAACCCTTCCTCTCCCTTTCTCACCCCTTCTTAACCCTTCCTCTCCCTTTCTCACCCCTTCTTAACCATTCCTCTACCTTCTTCACCCCTTCCTAACCCTTCCTAACCCTTCCTCTCCCTCCTTTCACCTCTCCTAACCCCTCCCTCTAGTTTCTGAACTGAATTCTTGGTCAGTCTGGTCCTGGGGCTGTCCTTGTTTGGGCCTAATAAGGCCAGCCTGGGAGGGAACCCAGGCCAGAGCCAGAGAAGCCCTGCATTCTGTTCCCACTGCCCAAGCAGAGTAGACCAAAGCCAGCCTCACCAAGGAACATTTCTACCTCCCTGCTACAGTCCAGGCCAGGCAGACCCAGAGGACTGGGGGAAACAAAGGTGATTTGGCCCATTCATCAGCTCTATGTTAGCAACAGAAATAAGGATATACTGTAGGTCTTATAGCAACATTGTTATTCTGAGAAGCCCCCAGACCCCTGTGGATTTGTCACATCTTGGGCATGAAGGACCTCCCAAGAACTGACCCTGACATGTTTAGACACGTTCTTACAGCGGCAGAAGCCAGCCTTACTGAGGAGGATCCTTCCTTGTTACAGGCCATGGCAGGCTAGGCTGAGAAGGGAGCTGGTTAAATGTACAGTAGGTCATGGACCACACTCACCTCCTCATGAATAACAAGAGCAACTTTACCAACAGACCACATAGTTATCAGTGAATAATGTGTGAATGGGAGAGAACTCTTAAGAGACAGCACTCAATCTCCAAACATGACAGACTCAAAGATCTGAGAGGTGGCTGCCATAGCACTGTAAGACGTATGCTTCGTTAGGACTATATGCACTGAATCTTGTCTTACTTTGGGGTTGATTCATGATTCACCACTGGAAAACCGACAAAATTCCAAGGTTTTCCAGAAATCCCGGTTGTAAGGTTTCTGGAATACGAATCGAATGATGACATGGGCTTCGGCCTTGTTGACTAGACGACAGCTAACTCCACTTCAATGGTTTCTGACCAAATTCAACAAGATCATTGAATTTAAGAAAAACATCAACAACAACAAAAAATCTAACAATAATCCTAGGTTTTACAGAAATCCCATTTGGAAGCATCCTTGAATCAAGAGAAAATAAGCAAAAATTCAGGAATCATCCAATTTCAGGAAAACCTGGGAATTTGGAGAAAGTTACCAGAATTTTGCAACCCTACGTATAGCTTTACTTGATTAAATCCATTACTCCTCAGAGAGCATAGGCCATTGATTACTCCTTTCCATTGCACTCTGTTCTGGGAAGTCTTCTCCACCTCATTCCACCCCATGACAGTTTTCTCTAGCTATGGACAACATGAAATAAAGTGGGTATTCACATCCCACAAAGGAAACCCCAGCTGGTTTGTGGGTACAAAGACTGATGCCTGTCTAATTCCACATCAAGCCTTCTATGGCACATAAGGCTCCTGGAAGGACAACACTTGGTTTATTTTAGATTACAATTTGTGGGTGTAGGCTTGGAAAACCTGCATATTGTTTATGTTATACTGAAATGTCAACATGAAAGTCTCAACTATATCCCCTCTTCTTGCTTTTCCTATATCCCCTCTTCTTGCTTTTCCTATATCCCCTCTTCTTGCTTTTCCTATATCACCTCTTCTTGCTTTTCCTATATCACCTATTCTTGCTTTTCCTATATCACCTCTTCTTGCTTTTCCTATATCCCCTCTTCTTGCTTTTCCTATATCCCCTCTTCTTGCTTTTCCTATATCACCTATTCTTGCTTTTCCTATATCCCCTCTTCTTGCTTTTCCTATATCACCTATTCTTGCTTTTCCTATATCACCTATTCTTGCTTTTCCTATATCACCTATTCTTGCTTTTCCTATATCACCTATTCTTGCTTTTCCTATATCACCTCTTCTTGCTTTTCCTATATCCCTCTTCTTGCTTTTCCTATATCACCTCTTCTTGCTTTTCCTATATCACCTCCCCCTATATCCCCTCTTGCTTTTCCTATATCACCTATTCTTGCTTTTCCTATATCACCTATTCTTGCTTTTCCTATATCACCTATTCTTGCTTTTCCTATATCACCTATTCTTGCTTTTCCTATATCACCTATTCTTGCTTTTCCTATATCACCTATTCTTGCTTTTCCTATATCCCCTCTTCTTGCTTTTCCTATATCCCCTCTTCTTGCTTTTCCTATATCACCTATTCTTGCTTTTCCTATATCCCCTCTTCTTGCTTTTATCTTATAATCTTTTCAAAACAGCACATTTGATCCTTTAGTGTACCATATAGATATTTTATATAGTCTCATTTCAAACTCCTGGTTCTCCAGCTGTCAGATAACCTTTCATTCATTCCTTCTAAGAACACTTAAGCTTTGACAAACCTAGACATAATAAGGTTTTTCAGAGCATTTCTGAAATACACAGGAGTTTGGCATGTCAAATCGAGATTTTCCAGTGATGCTGAATTCCATTTCAGTGAGTCGGCTACTATCAGTATGTTTACTTTACAAAATGGTAATTTACTCCATCCCTCCCCTTTCTGCCATTGACAGAGAGCAGGATCTCTCTCTCTCTCTAATCATGGACTACAGGAAACAGAGGGCAGAGCACCCCCCCCATTCACATTGACAGGGCTGTAGTGGAGCAGGTTGAGAGCTTCAAGTTCCTCTGTGTCCACATCACTAAGGACCTATCATGGTCCAAACACACCAACACAGTCTTCCCCCTCAGAAGGCTGAAAATATTTAGCATGGGCCTTCATCCAAAAGTTCTAGAGCTGCACCATTGAGAGCATCTTGACTTGCTGCATCAAATCAAATCAAATTGTATTCATCACATGCTTCGTAAACAACAAGTGTAGATTAACAGTGAAACGCGCACTTACGGGCCCTTCGCAACAATGCAGAGAGAAAGAGAATAGAGAAATAATAGAGAAGTAAAACATGCAGTAATAATTAAAGTCATAATAATGGTACATGCCTCGCTCAGGTAATACCTCCCATCCTTTCTAAGCAGTGTTGTCGTACTGTTGCCTATACTGCCAGGGATGTCGTCAGTAATCTTGTAATCTCGTCAGTAACTCCACTCTTAGATCTGCTATTGTTAGCTAAAAAAAATAATCCCACTGTGGTCTGCTCACCCAGTACATTTACTTGAAATGTGAATTCCATAAACTTGAAAACCCCCTCGATTTTCAAATCATGTAGAGGGCTTGGGCTGTTGCACGATAGCAATCAAAGCCCATGTAAGTCACTTTATAAAATTCCATCATTGGTTCTTCTGAGTGCCAACCTTGAAAAAGTCATTTCAATTTCTACTCTCCTATTACAAATAGGTATAGACCAAATGGTGCAGTTCTATGCAATTGTATAGCCATACCAACTACATCCATATCAAGCATTAGACAGGGCCTGCAAGAGCCTATTGAACACAGCTTGTTTGAGTTGGAGACTCCCTGTGACTTTAAAAATTGTAAAGGACTTGGGTTGATGCATCTGAACATGAGGAGCTTACTTCCTAAACTGGATTACATCAAGATCTGGGCTATGCAGACGAATCCGGACATTCTAGTATTGACTGAAACTTGGATCGATTGGGATATTCTGATATTAAAATGGATTGTTATGTGTTCAGAGCTGACAGACAGGGTAGAGGTGGTGGAGTGGCCATTCCTATAAAAATTCAGTTTTTTACTGAATATTGTTCTACTATCTTTAAGCCTTTAAGCCACTAAACATGTATCCATAACTGTTATAGGAGTCTACAGTACCTTCCTCCCTCAGCTAACATTTGTGCACTCAAGGATTTAACTAGTTTGTTGTCTTCTTTTACTAAGTCAGAAGTTATTATCCTGGGTGACCTAAATTATGATTGGGAAATGCAGGATTCAGACAATCTAAAAGACATGTGTTATGATCTAAACCTAACCCAGCTGGTGACTTAGCCTACACGGCCCAACCCTAAAGATCCTTCAAAGTCAATTATGATTGATCTTATTCTAACGAATACACCAGAGAAATATGTTTCTACTGGTGTCTTTGCCCAATATGTTAGTGACCATTGCCCAGTTGTTTGTGTTAGAGAAGTGAGAATACAAAAATGCTTTTTTACATGATCATTATTTTTGTGACATTGATTGCATTTCATCTCTGAACCTAATCTAGCTGTCAGACCTTTCAGATGCCTTCAATACTATTGTGGATAATTATGCTCCCTTCAGAAAGTGAAGGGTTAAAGGTAGGTTGAATGCCTTGTATACTTCGGAATTATCAGAAGTCATTCATAAAAGAGATAATGCCAGGAATTTGCAAATAATTTTGCACCCCAATTTTTCAGTTTTTGATTTGTTAAAAAATTTGAAATATCCAATAAATGTCGTTCCACTTCATGATTGTGTCCCACTTGTTGTTGATTCTTCACAAAAAATACAGTTTTATATCTTCATGTTTGAAGCCTGAAATGTGGCAAAAGGTTGCAAAGTTCAAGGGGGCCGAATACTTTCGCAAGGCACTGTATGTATGTATGTATGTATGTATGTATGTATGTATGTATGTATGTATGTATGTATGTATGTATGTATGTATGTATGTATGTATGTATGTATGTATGTATGTATGTATGTATGTATGTATGTATGTATATATATATATATATATATATATATATATATATATATATATATATATATATATATATATATACACACACAGTTAAAGTTGGAAGTTTACATACACCAAATACATTTAAACTCCGTTTTTCACAATTCCTATCCTAGTTAGGACTCCAGTTAGGATCACCACTTTATTTTAAGAATGTGAAATGTTAAAACAATAGTGGAGAGAATGATTTATTTCAGCTTTTATTAATTTCATCACATTCCCAGTGGGTCAGAAGTTTACATACACTCAATTGGTATTTGGTAGCATTGCCTTTCAATTGTTTAACTTGGGTCAAACGTTTCGGGTAGCCTTCCACAAGCCTTCCACAATAAATTGGGGGAATTTTGGCCAAACTCCTCCTGACAGAGCTGGTGTAATTGAATCAGCTTTGTAGGCCTCCTTGCTCGCACACGCTTTTTCAGTTCTGCCTACATATTTTCTATGGGATTGAGGTCAGGGCTTTGTGATGGCCACTCCAATACCTTGACTTTGTTGTCCTTAAGCCATTTTGCCACAACTTTGGAAGTATGCTTGGGGTCATTGTCTATTTGGAATACCCATTTGCGACCAAGCTTTAACTTCCTGACTGATGTCTTGAGATGTTGCTTCAAAATATCCAAATTTTTCCTGCCTCATTTTGTCTATTTTGTCTTTGCCGTCTATTTTGTGAAGTGCACCAGTCCCTCCTGCAACAAAGCACCCCCACAACATGATGCTTTCACCCCCGTGCTTGACAGTTGGGATGGTGTTCTTCGGCTTGCAACCATCCCCCTTTTTCCTCCAAACATAACGATGGTCATTATGGCCAAACAGTTATATTTTTGTTTCATCAGACCAGAGGACATATCTCCAAAAAGCACAAACTTTGACAAATGTATTTATATAGCCCTTCGTACATCAGCTGATATCTCAAAGTGCTGTACAGAAACCCAGCCTAAAACGCCAAACAACAAGCAATGCAGGTGTTGAAGCACGTTGGCTAGGAAAAACTCCCTAGAAAGGCTAAAACCTAGGAAAAAACCTAGAGAGGAACCAGGCTATGAGGGGTGGCCAGTTCTCTTCTGGCTGTGCCGGGTGCAGATTATAACAGAACATGGCCAAGATGTTAAAATGTTCATAAATGACCAGCATGGGCAAATAATAGGTCTGGGACAGGTAGCACGTCCGGTGAACAGGTCAGGATTCCTTAGCCGCAGGCAGAACAGTTGAAACTGGAGCAGCAGCATGGCCAGGTGGACTGGGGACAGCAAGGAGTCATCATGCCAGGTAGTCCTGAGGCATGGTCCTAGGGCTCAGGTCCTCCGAGAGAGAGAAAGAAAGAGAGAATTAGAGAGAGCATACTTAAATTCACACAGGACACCGGATAAGACAGGAGAAGTACTCCAGATATAACAAACTCACCATAGCCCCCGACACATAAACTACTGCAGCATAAATACTGGAGGCTGAGACAGGAGGGGTCAGGAGACACGGTGGCCCCATCCGATGATACCCCAGGACAGGCCAAACAGGAAGGATATAACCCCATCCACTTTGCCAAAGCACAGCCCCCACACCACTAGAGGGATATCTTCAACCACCAACTTACCATCCTGAGACAAGGCCGAGTATAGCCCACAAAGATCTCCGCCACGGCGCAACCCAAGGGTGGGTGC
Source organism: Oncorhynchus tshawytscha (assembly GCF_018296145.1). Lineage (NCBI taxonomy): Eukaryota > Metazoa > Chordata > Actinopteri > Salmoniformes > Salmonidae > Oncorhynchus > Oncorhynchus tshawytscha. Next base: position 56,130,557 of record NC_056431.1, on the reverse strand, counting down.
CAACCCAGACAGGAAGATCACATCAGTGACTCAACCCACTCAAGTAACGCACCCCTCCTAGGGACGGCATGAAAGAGCACCAGTAAGCCAGTGACTCAGCCCCTGTAATAGGGTTAGAGGCAGAGAATCCCAGTGAAAAGAGGGGAACCGGCCACGCAGAGACAGCAAGGGCGGTTCGTTGCTCCAGTGCCTTTCCGTTCACCTTCACACTCCTGGGCCAGACTACACTCAATCATATGACCCACTGAAGAGATGAGTCTTCAGTAAAGACTTAAGGGTTGAGACCAAGTCTGCGTCTCTCACATTGGTAGGCAGACTATTCCATAAAAATGGGGCTCTATAGGAGAAAGCCCTGCCTCCAGCTGTTTGCTTAGAAATTCTAGGGACAATTAGGAGGCCTGCGTCTTATGACCGTAGCATACGTGTAGGAGTGTACGGCAGGACCAAATCAGAAACATAGGTAGGAGCAAGCCCATGTAATTTTTTATTTATTTTTTATTTCACCTTTATTTAACCAGGTAGGCTAGTTGAGAACAAGTTCTTATTTGCAACTGCGACCTGGCCAAGATAAAGCATAGCAGTGTGAGCAGACAACACAGAGTTACACATGGAATAAACAATTAACAAGTCAATAACACAGTAATGCTTTGTAGGTTAGCAGTAAAACCTTGAAATCAGCCCTTGCCTTGACAGGAAGCCAGTATAGGGAGGCTAGCACTGGAGTAATATGATAAAAAATGTTGGTTCTAGTCAGGATTCTAGCAGCCGTATTTAACACTAACTGAAGTTTATTTAGTGCTTTATCCGGGTAGCCGGAAAGTAGAGCATTGCAGTAGTCTAACCTAGAAGTAACAAAAGCATGGATTAATTCTTCTGCATCATTTTTGGACAAAGTTTCTGATTTTTGCAATGTTACGTAGATGGAAAAAAGCTGTCCTTGAAACAGTCTTGATATGTTCGTCAAGAGAGATCAGGGTCCAGAGTAACGCCGAGGTCCTTCACAGTTTTATTTGAGACGACTGTACAACCGTTAAGATTAATTGTCAGATTTAACAGAAGATCTCTTTGTTTCTTGGGACCTAGAACAAGCATCTCTGTTTTATCCGAGTTTAAAAGTAGAAAGTTTGCAGCCATCCACTTCCTTATGTCTGAAACAGAGGCTTCTAGCGAGGGCAATTTTGGGGCTTCACCATGTTTCATTGAAATGTACAGGTGTGTGTCATCCGCATAGCAGTGAAAGTTAACATTATGTTTTCGAATGACATCCCCAAGAGGTAAAAGGAACACTTATGTGAGAATGCTATTCATTGACTACAGCTCAGCGTTCAACACCATAGTACCCTCAAAGCTCATCACTAAGCTAAGGATCCTGGGACTAAACACCTCCCACTGCAACTGGATCCTGGACTTCCTGCCGGGCCACCCTCAGGTGGTGAGGGTAGGTAACAACACATCTGCCATGCTGATCCTCAACACTGGAGCTCCCCAGGGGTGCGTGCTCAGTCCCTCCTGTACTCCCTGTTCACCCACGACTGCATGGCCAGGCACGACTCCAACACCATCATTAAGTTTGCAGACTACACAACAGTGGTAGGCCTGATCACCGACAACGACGAGACAGCCTATAGGGAGGAAGTCAGAGACCTGGCCGTGTGGTGCCAGAATAACAACCTATCCCTCAACGTAACCAAGACTAAGGAGATGATTGTGGACTACAGGAAAAGGAGGACCTAGCACGTCCCTATTCTCATCGATGGGGCTGTAGTGGAGCAGGTTGAGAGCTTCAAGTTCCTTGGTGTCCACATCAACAACAAACTAGAATGGTCCAAACACACCAAGACAGTCGTGAAGAGGGCACGACAAAGCCTATTCCCCCTCGGGAAACTAGAAAGATTTGGCATGGATCCTGAGATCCTCAAAAAGGTTCTACAGCTGCAACATCGAGAGCATCCTGACTGGTTGCATCACTGCCTGGTATGGCAATTGCTCGGCCTCTGACCGCAAGGCACTACAGAGGGTAGTGCGTACGGCCCAGTATATCACTAGGGCTAAGCTGCCTGCCATCCAGGACCTCTACACCAGGCGGTGTCAGAGGAAGGCCCTAAAAATTGTCAAAGACCCCAGCCACCCCAGTCAAAGACTGTTCTCTCTACTATTGCATGGCAAGTGGTAATGGAGTCTAGGACAAAAAGCCTTCTCAACAGTTTTTACCCCCAAGCCATAAGACTCCTGAACAGGTAATCAAATAGCTACACGGACTATTTGCATTGTGTTCCCCCCCCAACCCCTCTTTTTATGCTTCTGCTACTCTCTGTTTATCATGTATGCATAGTCACTTTAACTATACATTCATGTACATACTACCTCAATTGGGCCAGTGCTCCTGCACATTGGCTAACAGGGCTATCTGCATTGTGTCCCACCCACCACCTGCCAAGCGCTCTTTTACACTACTGCTACTCTCTGTTCATCATATATGCATAGTCACTATAACCATATCTACATGTACATACTACCTCAATCAGTCTGACTAACCGGTGTCTGTATGTAGCCTCGCTACTTTTATAGCCTTGCTACTGTATATAGTCTTTTTACTGTTGTTTTGTTTCTTTACCTACCTATTGTTCACCTAATACCTTTTTTGCACTATTGGTTAGAGCCTGTAAGTAAGCATGTCACTGTAAGGTTGTATTCAGCTCATGTCACAAATAAACTTTGATTTGATTTATAGGACTTGTTTTACTGTGGATATAGATACTTTTGTACCCGTTTCCTCCAGCATCTTCACAAGGTCTTCACAAGGTCCTTTGCTATTGTTCTGGGATGGATTTTCACTTTACACACCAAAGTACGTTCATCTCTAGGAGACAGAACACGTCTCCTTCCTGAGCGGTATGACGGCTGTGTGGTACCATGCTGTTAATACTTGCATACTATTGTTTGTATAGATGAACGTGGTACCTTCAGGCATTTGGAAATTGCTTCCAAGGATGAACCAGACTTGTGGAGGTCTACATTTATTTCTGGGGTCTTGGCTGATTTCTTTTGATTTTCCCATGATGTCAAGCAAAGAGTCACTGAGTTTGAAGGTAGGCCTTGAAATACATCCGCAGGTACACCGCCAATTGACTCAAATTATGTCAATTAGCCTATCAGAAGCTTCTAAAGCCATGACATAATTTTCTGGAATTTTTCAAGCTGTTTACAGGCTCAGTCAACTTCGTGTAACTTCTGACCCACTGGAATGGTGATACACTGAATTATTGCTTGTGTCAAGCACAAAGTAGATGTCCTAACCGACTTTCCAAAACTATAGTTTGTTAACAAGTAATTTCTGGAGTGGTTGAAAAATGAGTTTTAATGACTCCAACCTAAGTGTATGTAAACTTCCGACTTCAACTGTGTATTTGTGTGTATCTGTCCCTCCCTCTTCCCCTTTCTCAATCTAATAGGGAGATGACACAAACAAATGAAGCCTGCAGTGCGAGCAATAAATGCTGCCAATCGAGCACACGATGCCACAGCCCCAGTGGTCAGTAACAGCTGCGATAACGAGAGGAGGGCCGGGGGACAAACGTACATGTGCGTGTGTATATGTTTGTGTGAGCGAGAGAGCGAGAGAGAGAGAGAGAGAGAGAGAGAGAGGAGGAGGAACATATGGACTCTGCCGCCAAACATCAAGCCTGCAAGCAGGGCAGAAAGGAGCATAGAACTCACACACAGACACACACACTGTACCAACAGCTGGATGTTGTTAACCAATAAGCTAACTAATAAGCTACAGCTCCTTATCAAACCTAACAAAAAAAATCCATCTTCAAGCACAAAACTAGCAAGATGTAAAATATGTAAAGACTTGATCTAGAAAAAAACAATGTATTATGCTTTATTATTTTAGTTAGAAAAGGGGGTGAATTAGACAGGAAAAAAGTGCCCTCTTTGTTTTTATTTTTCTTGTCACTCCTGTTGGCTGTGCCACGTAGACGTTTGTGCTTTCTGATTGGCTAGAGTCAAGTTGTCGGCAGCTCCCGAGAATTGTGATTCTTCAAGCGGAAACGGCAGGTTCGTCGGTACAAGGTCAGTAAGCAGCAGGTACATCTTTTTGTTCCAGCAAGAGAAGGAACTCCTACTGTGGTAAGTACCTATCAGCAGTCTATCGGCAGTCAGATTCTCTGTGTGTTTCAGGCTTTACAGCAGCACCCCCATGTCCAGCTACAGGAGTATGGATACAGGTCTTACAGTACCAACATTATCCTAACTAAACCCCTTACCTTGCTGATTTCACAGGTCTCAGTCACTAAGGACTTCCCAGGAACTGAGCGAACTGAGCTTTAGACACTTCTTGGTAAGCATTCTCAAAAATATACAATTCAACATGTGCATGTATTTCTACTGTAGTCTCAAAGTCATGTTGGAACAGGAAGTTGTACATTCCTGGATTACTTAAAAAAAATGTTTAATCATAACTGAAAGATACAGTATTTTTTTCCTTTATTGAACAAGAAAAATACCATAAACCTTAGCATGCCGCATCACTCCATATGGTTTCAGAATTAAGCATATTTAAGCACCTGTAAATGTAACATTCAAGAATGAGCTTTTTCATATATTACTGTTTCACTGTGTCACAGAAATACTTTTGACTAAACATTATTCTCCCAAAAATGGACAGCATCTGGAAAAGGATGAGATTGAGAACAAGTGAGAACCTTTAGCTTTTACTAAATGAGGAAATGCAAACCAAATGTCAGTGTCCCTCTGCAGTGCCTGCTCCTCTTCCTTTACACACACCTTTACACACACACACACACACACACACACACACACACACACACACACACACACACACACACACACACACACACACACACACACACACACACACACACACACACACACACACACACACAGTTCCATGGGTCTTAAGGCCAGACCCTAGCCAGAGGAGAGCGCCTCCAGTGTGGACTAATATCTGAAGAGTAGAGCCTCTCACATTGAGGGATGAATAAACTCACTGCCTGGGACTCCCGGGGCACTGAGCAGCTCTAACAGCTCTAAACGTGGCCCTGTGGGCAATCGATTGACCACTCTCTTTGGAGAGACCCTTCCAGTGTTTCATTCACATGGACATGGAGCTGTTTAGATCAACATGGTCTCATTGGAATATGTTAAAAAATTGTGACATTTGACTATTTTTCTTATACTGTATGTCAATGGACCACTCTCAATTGAAAAAGTGATGCACTATATAGGGAGTAATGCAGTGTGAAGTCGGCTGAAATAGTCTGCTTTAGCCAGGTATCTGCAGGTTAGCATGTGTGCTAGTTCATATCACGATTGGTAATAGAATAGCCAGAGTTGATTCCATTTCAACATCGTCACTTTGGGCATTGAAATCAGGCATAAATAGCAGGTGTTTACTGCTGTAAGATTGCTGCATAGTTACAAAAAGCTCTCTTGAGGTTGATGTGGAGTGGATAACATTATTGTGTTAGATACCAGTTCTCTCAGCATATACAAAGAATGTTCTCTGCTTTGATCTGCTTTTCATCAAATCTAGATTATACACCACATTTAAATGAGAAACAAATCAAATCAAATGTTATTTCTCACATGCGCCAAATACAACAATACAACCTTACAGTGAAATGCCTAGTTACAAGCCCTTAATCAACAATGCCGTTTTAAGAAAATAACAACAAAAAAGAAAGAGATAAAAGTAACAAATAATTAAAGAGCAGCAGTAAAATAACAATTGCGGGGCTATATACAGGGGGTACCGGTACAGAGTCAATGTGCGGGGGCACCAGTGTCGAGGTAGTTGAGGTAATATGTATATGTAGGTAGAGTTATTAAAGTGACCATGCATAGATAATAACAGAGAGTAGCTGCAGCGTAGAAGGGGGTCAATGCAAATAGTCTGGGTAGCTATTTGATTAGATGTTCAGGAGTCTTATGGCTTGGGGGTAGAAGCTGTTAAGAAACCTCTTGGACCTAGAGTTGGCACTCCGGTACCGCTTGCTGTGTGGTAGCAGAGAGACAAGCAGTCTATCTTTAGGGTGAAGTGAGACAGTATTCCCCAGTACCCTTGGCCTTTTGAAAGACCTCACCTTCTGTCCTCTCTGACTCTGACTCTCACCTCCAAATTCCTTTTGTAAGGAGGCCGGGTCAGTAGGGCGACAAACACACATACATACGCACACACACCTCACCCCAAATTCCTATTCTAAGAGGGCCTGTAGGACCAGTCAAAGGAGAGGACAGCCAGGACCTGTAGCTTCCCTCACAAATTCAGTTTGACAGGGAGATTGGTCTGTGAAATACAACCAGGCTCCGAAAGCACAGGCAGAAATATCTGATAAGTACTGATGGCCAGTCAGCAGAGACATTGAACAGGACAGAAGCTGCTGTTACGACAGAGAGGGGGAGGGAGAGAGAGTGATTCTACTACATTAACGTTACACAGACTGGACAGAGAATAATTGTAATCGTGTCCTCCTAACGTTAAGTTGCTTAAGACTAGTTGCTCAATATCACATTTGTTAGGCTAAGCCAAGGCATGCTAGCCCCTGTTGCTAGAGAAAGCAGTGTGCAATAATCAGAGCCAGAACCTTCTTTCACTTTTCATACATTCCTTTGGTTAATTAACAAAAGAACACTCTGCCATAGAAGTCAATTTATGGAGACATGCTGCATGCTGTTCTTCTCTGTGTCAGAACGGCTCTAGCTCGAAGTGTTGTAAATGGCTGATATAGGCTGTGTGTGTGTGTGTGTGTGTGTGTGTGTGTGTGTGTGTGTGTGTGTGTGTGTGTGTGTGTGTGTGTGTGTGTGTGTGTGTGTGTGTGTGTGTATGTGTGCGTGCATGTGTGTGTGTGTATGTTGCTATCTGTCTCTGAGTCTGGTAAGTAACTGACTGATAGAGCGTGTCTGCACATTACAGTATAAATAACTTCACTGGTACATTCATTACCACCTCTGACTAGACTTTGCCACGCAATCACACCACACACACAGCTAAAGACAACCCCAGCTAATGGTAAACCGTATCAAAGCCTCGGCTTGATCGGCAGGATCCCTTTACACCTTCCTGTGAAGAGAAGGTGATGAGCTTGAGAACGGTAAGTATCACTAGAACAGATAACTGAAGTGTGTAAATGCACCGAAACGACAAGTCGAGGTGACAGTAGGTGTAAAACTTGCCACCTTACTCTGGTAGACATGTTAGCATTCATCTGTCATCGTTTCTGACATTTAGAGGAGTTAGAAAGAAAAGAGAAAACACTTTTTCTAGCCAAAGAATGCCCAGGGTATTAACACTAAGTATGGTCTTCCTGTCATCGTCTGATTAGCTATCACAGCTCAAACTCGTTGTAAGGAGCTTATAGATCAAATCAAATGATATTTGTCACATGCTTCGTAAACAACATGGGGGAACAACATGTATGGTAAACAACATGTAACGATCCTCTTCGTCTCATGAAGAGTAGTCAAGATCGGACCAAAACGCAGCATGGTAAGTGTCCATGTTAATATTTATTTTAACTCAGAACACTAAGACAAAATAACAAAAATAGACCAACACGAAACAGTTCTGTCTGGTGCAGAACACAGAGACAGAAAACAACTACCCACAAACACAGGTGGGAAAAGGATACCTAAGTATGATTCTCAATCAGAGACAACGATTGACAGCTGCCTCTGATTGGGAACCATACCGGGCCAAACACATAGAAGTACAAAACATAGAACAAAACATAGAATGCCCACCCCAACTCACGCCCTAACCAAATCAAAATAGAGACATAAAAAAGGAACTAAGGCCAGGACGTGACAGTACCCCCCCCCACAAAAGGTGCGGACTCTGGCCGCAAAACCTTAACCTATAGGGGAGGGTCTGGGTGGGCATTTCATCGCGGTGGCGACTCTGGTGCGGGACGTAGACCCCACTCCACCTTAGTCTTGGCCCACTTAGGTGGCGCCTCTGGAGTGGCGACCCTCGCCGCCGACCCCGAACTGGGGACCCTTACCGCGGGCCCCGAATAGGTGGGAGACTCCGGCGATGCCGGACAGGCGGGAGTGGAGGACGACTCCGGAAGCTCCGGAGTGAAGGGCGGCTCCGGCGGCTCCGGAGTGACGGTCGGCTCTGGCGGCTCCAGAGTGACGGGCGGCTCTGGCGCCTCCTGACTGACGGGTGGCTCTGGCGCCTCCGGACAGACGGGCTGCTCTGGCAGTTCCGGACAGACGGGCGGCTCTGGCAGCTCCGGACAGGAGGGCGGCTCTGGCAGCTCCGAACAGGAGGGAGACTTGGTTCTAGGAGTAGGCACAGGACTCACCAGGCTGGGGAGACATACAGGCGGCCTCTTCCTTGGCCGAGGCACCGGATGCACTGGGCCGTGGAGGCACACTGGAGGTCTCGAGCTACAAGCCTGCACAACATATACCCGTCCTGGCTGGATACCCCCTGTAGCCCGGCAAGTGCGAAGAGTTGGAACAGGCCGCACTGGGCTGTGCTGGCGAACCGGGGACACCGTGCGTAGGGCTGGTGCCATATAACCCGGGCAATAAAATAGACCAACACGAAACAGTTCTGTCTGGTGCAGACACAGAGACAGAAAACAACTACCCACAACACAGGTGGGAACAGGATACCTAAGTATGGTTCTCAATCAGAGACAACGATTGACAGCTGCCTCTGATTGGGAACTATACCGGGCCAAACACATAGAAGTACAAAACATAGAACAAAACATAGAATGCCCACCCCAACTCACGCCCTGACCAAACCAAAATAGAGACATAAAAAAGGAACGAAGGTCAGGACGTGACACAACAGGTGTAGACTAACTGTGAAATACTTACTTACAGTCCCTTCCCAACAATGCAGAGTGGGAAAAAGATTAGATTTTCTGAGGTCTAGGCTGATTTCTTTTGATTTTCCCATGGTGTCAAGCAAAGAGGCACTGCATTTGAAGGTAGGCCTTGAAATACATCCACAGGTACACATCCAATTGACTCAAATGATGTCAAGTAGCCTATCAGAAGCTTCTGAAGTCATGACATAATTTTCTGGAATTTTCCAAGCTGTTTAAAGGCACAGTCAACTTAATGCATTTAAACTTCTGACCCACTGGAATTGTGATACAGTGAATTATAATTGAAATAATCTGTAATTGTATGGCTGCAGAATGATGTGGTAGCCATGCTGGTTAACTGTTCCTTGAATTCTAAATAAATCAATGACAGTGTCTCCAGTAAGATCCCCCACACCATCACTCCTCCTCCTCCATGCTTCATGGTGGGAGCTACACATGTAGAGATCATCCGTTCATCTACTCTGCGTCTCACAAAGACACGGCAGTTGGAACCAGAAATCTCAAATTGGGACTCATAAGAGCAAAGGACAGATTTCCACCGGTGTAATGTCCATTGCTTGTGTTTCTTGGCCCAACAAGTCTCTTCTTCTTATTTGTGTCCTTTAGTAGTGGTTACTTTGCAGCAATTCGACCATGAAGGCCTGATTCACATAGTCTCCTCTGAACAGTTGATGTTGAGATGTGTCTGTTTCTTGAACTCTGTAGCATTTATTTCTGCTGCAATTTCTGAGGCTGGTAACTCTAATGAACTTATCCTCTGCAGCAGGAAGACTCTGGGTCTTCCTTTCCTGTGGCGGTCTACATGAGAGACAGTTAAATCATATAACTTGATGGTTTTTGTGACTGCACTTGAAGAAACGTTCAAAGTTCTTGAAATGTTCCTGATTGGTTGACCTTCATATCTTAAAGTAATGATGGACTGTCATTTCTCTTTGTTTATTTGAGCTGTTCTTGCCATAATATGGACTTGGAGTTTTACCAAATACGGCTATCTTCTGTATACCAACCCTACCTTGTCACAACACAACTGATTGGCTCAAATGCATTAAAAACAAAGAAATACCACAAATATACTTTTAGCAAGCCACACCTGCTAATTGAAATGCATTCCAGGTGACTATCTCATGAAGCTGGTCGAGAGAATGCCAAGAGTGTGCAAAGATGTCATCAAGGCAAAGGGTGTTGACTTTGAAAAATCTAAAATATATTTTGATTTGTTTAACACTTTTTTGGTTACTACATTGTCCAGGTGGGAGAGGGAGTGTGGAATGCAATAGAGATTGCGTCATCTGTGGATCTGTTGGGGCTGTATGCGATTTGGAGTGAGTCCAGGGTGTCTGGAATAATGGTGTTGATGTGAGCCATGACCAGTCTTTCAAAGCATTTCAGTGCTACGGCATGATAGTCATTTAGACAGGTTACATTGGCATTCTTGGGCACAGGGACTATGGTGATCTGATTGGTACATGTACGTTTTACAGACTGGGTCAGAGAGAGGTTGAAATTGTTAGTGTAGACACTTGCCAGCTGGAAAGCACATGCTCTGAGTATTCGTCCTGGTAATTAATCTGGCCTCACAGCCTTTTGAATGTTAACCTGTTTAAAAGTCTTAATTGGCAACGGATAGCGAGATCACACAGTCGTCCGGAACAGCTGATGCTCTCATGCATGGTTCAGTGTTGCTTGCCTGGAAGCGAGCATAGAAGGCATTTAGCTTGACTAGTAGGCTTGGTCACTGGGCAGCTCGTGGCTGGATTTCCCTTTATAATCTGTGATATACTGCAAGCCCTGCCACATCCGACGAGAGTCAGAGCTAGCGTAGTAGAATTTGATCTTAGTCCTGTATTGATGCTTTTCCTGTTTGATGGCTCGTCTGAAATCGTAGCGGGTTTTCCTGCAAGTGTCTGGATTAGTGTCCCATTCCTTGAATGTGTCGGCTCTAACCTTTAGTTCAGTACAGATGTTGCCCGTAATCCATGGCTTCTGGGATATGTACGTTTTGCACCTATTTTGCAGGTAAGCACCAATATTGAGTTAATAAAGCTTCATGCAAACTTGGTCTCTTTTTTGCTTTCTTGAGTAAGGCAGCTCCAAAATGCAGGTGTTTCAGCCTAGCTCAGTGCTTTCTGTGGTGGTGGGGCAACCAGTGGAAATTATGGAGCGTATGTGGTAATGTTCTCTAGTTGCACCATGATTAGCTCAGTGTTCTGTCCCTCAAGTGGACAGTACGAGTTCCCGATTTACAATTCCAAGTCTAAGGGTAGACCTCGAAAATTCAAGCCCCGTGGGTGCTGCCATAGAGTTACATTAGAAGTGCCCATCCAATAAGGCTCAAGGTCATTGGCCAAAGATAAAATTATGTCAAATCATGTTATATCTACAGTAGCATTGATTGGACTGATGTCAAAATCATACTTTCAAAATCTTAGCTAGCAGTCATCATCATGAATCAAGTTGACAATCCTTTTTAATCCTTGTCATATGAAGAGAAATAATTAAGAGAAATTATGGATAAAATGTATTTTGCTCAGCGGCCATTAGACATTACACAACAAGTTGGAAATCGCAAATTCAACAATGAGTGGTTTGGTAGAAATCAGTAACAGTGGCTAACTGCAAGCATTGCAAAGCAATCACTAGTTGTCCCAAATCTCTGGTCCCAAATCTTGGACTGTGTCTCTTTTCCAAGTTTAAAATGATAAACATTCAACATTGGCCATGCTGTCAATTAAGCATGATTTGTGCCGCGCTCAAAACAACTTAACTCGGAACTGCGAACGTGAAGATCAAGGATGTCATCCTGATTCAACCTAGTTTTTTTTCAGAGTTTCCAGTTCTCTTGAAAGCATCATAAAACCAGAAATTTACCCACGAAGGACCACCGTGCCACCTTCCTGTACAAGTGAGTACAGCACAACAAGTTGAGTCCAAAAATGTATTGTATGCTGCTGCATAATTTATGTAATATGCCAGGGAGATATGTATACTGTAGATAAGAAAGTAACACTAAGTGTATGTTGTGTAGTAAGCTGTTAGTGGCCCATGTGCTTTAATCTAAAAATGTGGTCTATTTACCCCTCTTAATTTTACCTACTGTTCTGAGTTGATGGTGCACATGTTCTAGAGAATTGAAATCATCGAATTTTGTAAGAGCTTTCATTGTCTGCTTATATGCCCCCTTTATTTATCCTACGGTTCTGACTTGGTTTACAGGGAGAACACTGTAAGAATGGCCCATGTTCTGAATTCTGTCGCTGTACATTTCAAAAGTGTTAAACAAATAGTTATATTGACTATGTCCGTCCTAGCTCGCTCATTAATGTCTTAATCGAAATCACGGATTGCCTCTTATCCGCTTGTCGTCCCCTTATGCCATAGTTTGTACATCTCAATTGTCAGTAGAAACCACATTTGTTTAAGCAAGTCAGCCATATCAGATATGTTTTTTTTTAAAGGCAGTAAATGAAGCTGAATGAACTGTTTTGCTGCCAGACAAGGCTCCACTGATATCCAGGTGTAGCAGTAGTAAGATGTTGGGACAGCTTTATGTAGGCCCTAATAGTTTGTGGGCACCGTTTGTCACCATTATAGAGCAATTAATGTATTGTTGCTGGCGTGCATCCCACGTTTTATTATTCTTTTGCCCCACCAAGATTTACATGCAAAAATTGCTACTGCTCTCTCAGCCCTATCCCAACCTGGACTCTCTGTCCCAGCCCTATCCCAACCTTGACTCTCTGTCCCAGCCCTATCCCAACCTTGACTCTCTGTCCCAGCCCTATCCCAACCTTGACTCTCTGTCCCAGCCCTATCCCAACCTTGACTCTCTGTCCCAGCCCTATCCCAACCTGGACTCTCTGTCTCAGCCCTATCCCAACCTTGACTCTCTGTCCCAGCCCTATCCCAACCTTGACTCTCTGTCCCAGCCCTATCCCAACCTGGACTCTCTCTCCCATCCCTATTCAACCTTGACTCTCTGTCCCAGCCCTATCCCAACCTGGACTCTCTCTCCCAGCCCCATCCCAACCTTGACCCTGTCCAACCCAGCCATGTCTCAGTCCTGACTCTCTCTCTCCCACATTCTTCAACGCTGGGCCTGGGCCAAGCAGTAAGCAGCAGAAGTCAGAGTTCATGCCTGGTGACCCATAGCCCTCAGATAGAGAGCCTCCCCACACCAAGCATCAACACCAGAGGCACTTTGAAGGGCTAAAACCAACAGCGGTCATGGTCTGAGAAAACATAAGATCCACACCTTCTCTAGCCAAACACCACAATGGCATCAAATAGCTTTCCCACACAAGAGGCATCGAAAGTCTGAGCTTGCTACACCACAGGCACAATAAAGACCTTATACCAATAGGGTCACAGTGATAGAAAACATGAGAACCACACCTCACTCCATTCACCTTCTCACTCCATATTTATACCCTGTTGCGACAATTTTTTTAACCTTTATTTAACTAGGCAAGTCAGTTAAGAACAAATTCTTATTTTCAATGATGGCCTAGGAACAAGTGGGTTATCTGCCTGTTCAGGGGCAGAAAGACAGATTTGTACCTTGTCAGTTTGGGGGTTTGAACTTGCAACCTTCCATTTACTAGTCCAACAATCTAACCACTAGGCTACCCTGCCACCCCATTACTGCCTCTCCACACCACATACACTTTCAACAGCTGAAACCAATAGGGTTCATTGTCTGAGAAAAACCTTCTCTAGTCATTCACCCTCCCCATTGTGACTACTTCTTCTCTCTCCACAGTGTGCTTCCCTTTATCACCTCAGTCAATTAGACACAGTGTATTAATGTAGCACTACATACAGATGCAGGATCTCAATTTAATCCCCCTGTTGCAAGAGAACATTCCTGCAATGCAGGACATTTAAAACCGGTAGTGTTTTTGAGGTTTAAGAATGTGACAGAAGTTTGGAATTTCCACTTTGACATTTCACAATTGCTTTTCCTTTAAGAAAAATGCATCAACCCCTGCAAAAATGTCCATTAATTACAATCCACATAATAATTCATATGTCCTGTTTCTGCAGGCTTATTTTCCTGCTATAGAAAACGGGTTCAAATTAAGATCCGACATCTGTATGGAATCAGGTGCCATTTGAGATACACACAGTGTAATAACAACAACAGATCTGATGCCCTGAGCCAGACTCTCTCCTGGCAGGAGTGTATCAGGGTCCTGGAAACAACAGAGCACCCCCTGGGTCGTCTCAGTAACCGTAAGGGGTACAGTATGCTAATGTTAGCTACTAAAGAAGAGAAGCACTAATGTTTACCCAGTCTAAAGCTGTAAAAGTACAACTAGTCAAGTCTCACAACTATTTACAATCGCTTCATAACCGCAATGTAACTGTTGAAGAAATACACCAGTGAAATGTGGAGATCAGTGTTAAGTTTTGCAGGGAGATTTTCATTCATTTTCTGCTCTTTAAATCATTTGTCAATCAATGGGCTTTCCAGGTATTTTACAGGACCCATATTACCTTGTGTGGTTGACACGCAAGCAAAATCTATGCAAATGTAGCATCTTTTCCAAGAACATCAGAAGTGTAAATCCCTATTTTTATGCAGTGTAAATCAGTGCAACACTTTATAAGTTCCAGATGTCTCTCTGGATGTCTTGCAGAATCACCCGTGTAGTTACCAACATACTTCCTTGATTGTCATTCTTAACTGCAGCCAAGGGTCAAGAGGTTCTTATCACACACTCCCTTTGACCGGAGCAAGGTGAAGTGATGTCACATTCTGTGAATTGGATGTGCTTTTATTTATTTCCTCGGTTGTAAAGATATCAGAGTTCCAGTGATGCCTCTCTGTGTTATTGGATGATTGAATGTTTAAGTGCAACTATAAATAACTTCTAGGCATAGTACCTTTAACCTTTCGATTAAATTAAGTGTTCAGTGCTCCCCTTGTGAAAATGGGGTCCGGTCCAGCAGAAACTGGTTGGTTAAGGACTGGTTGTGGGAGACAAGAGACCTGGGTTCAAACACTATTTGAAATCTTTCAAATACTTTGAGCGTGTGTTCTATCCTACCTGGAGTGACAAATGGATGGAGTTTGCAGTTTTGGGACTATTCTATTGGTCCATGAAGCCGGGCAAGCTTAATCCCGCACAGATAAAGTCATTGAAATGATTTGAAATAGTATTTGAACCCAGGAAGCCAATGAGAAAGTTTGTCTTGCTGGAAGGAGACAGTAGGAATGTAACAGGAAGTCAAGGGGCTGAGAGCCTAAATAAAGGTTCCTTCCTTTTAAAAGCCATGTCATAAACATCTACAACCTCTCTTGATGTTTCCCAAATGTCACCCTTTCCCTATATAGTGCACTGCTTTTGACCCATAGGACTCAAAAGTAGTCAAAGTAGTGCACTATATGGGAATAGAGTGCCATTTGGGGTGCACACTGACTGTACAGGAAAGTCATTTGTCACATCATGTCACAATTTTCTTGCTATTCTTTCCACATATTGTAACAGTACTGATGTTATTTGTGTGAGATTTGAAAGAATGGGCTACTTACTTGGAGTTTTCACTGATTTCCAGGGAGGGCCCGGGCCCAAAAGTGTCCTGTAATTTACAGCTCTGGGCTCTGTTTCTTAGATAAGAAGGGGAAGACAAAGTATAGTGCTTACATTTGAGTCTCAAATTAAGCTGTCATTGGTGCACACACATTCACAGAAGTGTAGGAGGCCTGTTAAAAATGCCTCACTTCAAGGCAGGCAGAATATGGCCTCCAGAGTGAACATCATCCCTGGGAACCTACAGCAAGATTGAGGCAGTGTTGTGTCAATCAATCAATCAAATGTATTTATATAGCCCTTCTTACATCAGCCGATGTCACAAAGGGCTATACAGAAACCCAGCCGAAAACCCCAAACAGCAAGCAATGCAGATATAGCAGCACGGTGGCTAGGAAAAACTCCCTAGAAAGGCAGTAACCTAGGAAGAAATCTAGAGAGGAACCATGCTCTGAGGGGTGGCCAGTCCTCTTCTGGCTGTGCCGGGTGTAGATTATAACAGTACATAGCCAATATGTTCAAAGTTCATAGATGACCAGCAGGATAATAATCACAGTGGTTGTAGAGGGTGCAACAAGACATCCGGTGAACAGGTCAGGGTTCTTAGATGCAGGCAGAACAGTTGAAACTGGAGCAGCAGCATGACCAGTGGACTAGGGATAGCAAGGAATCATCAGGCCAGGTAGTTCTGAGGCATGGCCCAAGGCTCAGGTCCTCAGGGAGGGGAGGGAGAGAGAATTAGAGGGAGTGTACTTAAATTCACACAGGACACCAGATAAGAAAGGAGAAATACTCTAGATATAACAGACTGACCCTAGCCCCCGACACATAAACCATTGTAGCATAAATACTGGCGGCTGAGACAGGAGGGGTTGGGAGACACTGTGGCCTCGTCCAACGATACCCCCGTATAGGGCCAACCAGGCAGGATATAGCCCCACCCACTTTGCCAAAGCACAGCCCCCACACCACTAGAGGGATATATTCAACCACCAACTTACTACCTTGAGACAAGGCTGAGTATAGCCCACGAAGATCTCCCACACGGCATGAACCCTAGGGGGGCGTCAACCTGGAAAGGTAGATCACGTCAGTGACTCAACCCACTCAAGTGACATACCCCTCCTAGGGACGGCATGGAAGAGTACCAGTAAGCCAGTAAGCCAGCCACAGTAATAGGGTTAGCGGCAGAGAATCCCAGTGGAAAGAGGGGAACCGGCCAGGCAGAGACAACAAGGGCGGTTCGTCTCACCAGTACCTTTCCGTTCACCTTCACACCCCTGAGCCAGACTACACTCAATCACAGGACATACTGAAGAGATGAGTCTTCAATAAAGACTTAAAGGTTGAGACCGAGTCTGTGTCTCTCACATAGATAGGGAGACCATTCCATAAAAATTGAGCTCTATAGGAGAAAGCCCTGCCTCCGGCTGTTTGCTTAGAAATTCTAGGAACAATAAGGAGGCTTGCGTCTTGTGACCGTAGCGTACGTGTAGGTATGTATGGCAGGACCAAATCGTAGAGATAGGTAGGAGCAAGCCCATTTAATGCTTTGTAGGTTAGCAGTAAAACCTTAAAATCAGCCCTAGCCTTAACAGGAAGCCAGTTCTAGTCAAGATTATTGCAGCCGTGTTAAGCACTAAATTAAGTTTATTTAGTGCTTTATCCAGGTAGCTGGAAAGTAGACTGCATTGCAGTAGTCTAATCTAGAAGTGACAAAGGCATGGATTAGTGTCACACCCTGACCGTAGAGAGCATTTTATGTCTCTATTTTGGTTTGATCAGGGTGTGATTTGGGTGGGCATTCTATGTCCTTTTTCTATGTTTTGTATTTCTTTGTTTTGGCTGGGTATGGTTCTCAATCAGGAACAGCTGTCTATCGTTGTCTCTGATCGGGAACCATACTTAGGTAGCTTTTTCCCACATGGGTTTTGTGGGTAGTTATTTTCTGTTTAGTGTTTGCACCTTACGGGACTGTTTCGGTTTCATTTATTCTCTTGTTATTTTGTATTAGTGTCAGTTCAATAAAACATGAACACTTACCACGCTGCACTTTGGTCCAACTACTCTTCCTCATCCGACGACAAAAGCCATTAGCTTTTCTGCATCACTTTTCTGCATAATTTTTGAAAGTTTCAGATTTTTGCAATGTTATGTAGATGGAAAAAAGTTGTCCTTGAAAGAGTCTTGATATGTTCATCAAAAGAGAGATCAGGGTCCAGAGTAACGCCAAGGTCCTTCACAGTTTTATTTGAGACGACTGTAGAACCATCAAGATTAATTGGCAGATCCAACAGAAGATCTCTTTGATTCTTGGGACCTAGAACTAGCATCTCTGTTTTGTCCGAGTTTATATGTAAAAAAAATTGCAGCCATCCACTTGTCTGAAACACAGGCTTCTAGGGAGGGCAATTTTGGGGCTTCACCATGTTTAGTTGAAATGTACAGCTGTGTATCGTCCACATAGTGGTGAAAGTTAATATTATGTTTCTGAATGACATCACCAAGAGGTAAAATATATAGTGAAAACAATAGTGGTCCTAAAACGGAACCTTGAGGAACACCAAAACTTACAATTGATTTGTCAGAGGACAAACCGTCCACAGAGACAAACGGATATCTTTCCGACAGAGCTAAACCAGGCCGTGTAGACCAATGTTGTTTTCCAATTTCTCCCAAATAACACCCTATTTTCTATATGGTGCAGTACTTTTCACCAGAGACCTATGGGCCCTGGTCAAAAGTATTGCACTGCATAGGGAATAGGGTGCAATTTATTACACAACCGGTGTGTTGTAATGTACCAGTTTACGACGTACCAGTGTTTTCAGGCGAGGAGAAGAGATACCCCAGGTGTGATTTGTACAGGACCAATTAGTGAAGGGGGATTCGCTCCCCAACAACCGCACATCCCCCTTCCCTCCCTCATCCCTCCTCTTCTCTCCCTCTATCCCTCCACTCACCCTCCCTCCTCCACACACTCATCCCATCCCCACAGTTGATGAATTACATGCTACACAAGACCTTTTCTCATACAACTGTTTTGAATTAGGCCTCTTCTCTTTATTTTGGATGAAACTAACTTTCTTTTAGCTTACTCATCTATCTCGCACACAGCCACTCATTAATAAGGAGGTAGAAGTGTGCCCTCGACGTGTGCCCTTGTTCAACTAAACAAACTCATTATACCTGTCATCAACCAGCTTGTACTGTATTGTAAGCGGAGAGGAGAGCACCGCTGTGTGTATGACAGTATGAGGGATCTAACGTCTGGGTTCTCGTGTTTGAGTGGAATGATTTATGAGCTTTGGATACAAACCCACACAGGGGTATTACAGATATTACATTTGGATTATTGTTCTGTTAGTGCACTCAACAATGTCGCGAGAGCACCGTGGTTACTGTACGTGCTTGCATTGTTTTGTTCTGTCCCTGCGGCACACATGTATAAAGAACAGACAGGATAATAAAGGGTTGTTGTCAGCGCAGCAGGTTTCTGCATCTTTCTAGCTCATCGTTGAAACCAAGGGGTCAGGTTTTCAGACCTAATTTCTCTATCCTGGGTAGCATTGGCTTTTCCTGCTCCATTATAGCCTTTAAATCCTAGTTCTGTATATCTGCAATTATATGCAGTATGGTACCTTCCTCTTATTACTGGCTTGGTTAATGCAGCATAATCCACATCTCAGGTAGACTCTAAAAGTGTTTGTTATTCCAGGCTGTGGCTCATTTGAATGGCATCAATGTTAAGTGAATCTGTCCTGCTGGGGTTGCCTATGGTTCCCCATAGAGCAGGATTATACTCCAACCCAGTCATAAATCCTCTCCCTTGGAATAAAATAACCAAAAGGTTTCACCTTAAATATAAGTCTACAAAGGAGAGTTGCCTCTGTCATTTGACTATGGGTTGGTGATTCATAATGATCAGGAAACACCCCCCCCCTCTAGCCCGTATCAATATGTGCAATGAAAGGTACAATCAGAAATATTTACATTTGATTGAGCTTGTCTGGGACAATGTAACCAATAGAATAGTCTCAAAAAGGGAAAGCAGAATAAAGCAAATGCTCAAAGTATTTGAACGATTTCGAATAGTATTTGAACCCAGGTCTGCTGCTATCTACACACTGATCTGATCTACACAGCTTTAAGCTGTCTGTCCTATGCCTTGCTCTTAATAGGGTTTATGAGACACTTACTATTAAATGAACAGGCAAGCATGCCTCAAGTATTCAAGAGTAGGAACTTGCTAGTTCTCTTGTGAGATCATGTTGGTATAAACAGTGCGGGGGAGAAATACCTTCAAGTCAAGAGGCTATATTGTGAAATCTCAAATTGAACTGAGATCCTGCTAAACATCATGTTAAATTCTCGACTTGACAGTATAAAATTATTTTCTGAGGAAACTATGCTTTCTTTTAATAGTCATAGTTATGTACCTCAGTCAGAACAAATCAATTGTATTGAGTGTTTCAAAAAAAACTTTACATCTCATAATCAGCATCCTTTTCCAATTTCCACTTTATCTTCTGTTCTGGCGTTTTCTAGATGTTCAGTGATTCACTCGGTGAGTCATACATGCCTATTGACCCCTTCAATAAATCCCAAACACTCCAGACTGATTATAAAACCGCAATTTAGTTTCTCAACGATTCCCAATAAAAATGCCGATCATGTCAGTGAACAGTGTCACGTTTAGCTAGTTAACAGAAAACACATGTTGATGAATAGCTGCTCAGTTAGCGTCATGGAAGGAAGGTTATATCCATTATCCAAAGCTGACTAACTGAAGTTTATATCCAAGGCTTACTAACTGCTTGTTCCCATCAGTTTTATGTCTTTGACTTGAGAAGACAAAAGAGCCAGCGTCTCAAATGGCACCATAGTCCCTATATAGTGCACTGGGAATAGGGTGCTATTTGGGGTACAACCAGACATGACTGAGTATACTGCCTGCTGCCCAAACCACATTGTACTCTTCAGCACACAAGAAGAAGTGGGAAACAGAACAGTCACACATTGTGACCTTATTTGGGCCTGTGGACAAACCCTATTCCTGTGTTTCCCTGTCTGTGTGAATGAATAAGACGTCTCAGAGTTCCAGAGGCACAACCTCAGCTCAGACACACACACACACACATGCACGCACACACACGGACATACATGGACACACACAGACACACACGGAGACACATGCAGGCACGTACGCACACACACACGCACGCACACGAACACACAAACACACACACGAACACACACACACACACACACAACTCAGCTCTGAGCTCACTGTGGGGGCTAATCAGTGTGGTCACAGAGCTGATCTCACTGAGAATGACTATGACAGACAACTCTCGGGTGACTTTTGCCTGGCAGGCAGCTAGACGCGTGGGTAGGGAGGCTTTCCCTCATATCCAGTACTGCTGGATGGGAAGGACAAGGGGTTTGTATTCAGTATTCAGCTGATCAGGAGCTGGAATGTTGTCTGAGAATAGGAGGTGTTCAGTGGGGTAGAAACCTGAGGACCTCGGGAGTAGCTCAGGGCTGCTAAAGCCCAAACCTGGCCATGTAAAAAAGCCTTCTTAACTTTTGTCTCTGTTCTTCTTCAAATATGACATTCATGTCCATGTAAAAACCTGTTCTTTGGAACATTAATCCAACTGTTTTATCTAAACTATCAGACAGTTCCTGGGACAACATGGTTATGTTTGATGGCCTGTGAAACACCTTGGTTTTAAAGACACGTTACAAGACGTTTATAAACATGGCATCTTTTGAGATTTCTGACGTCTTCTTCATGTTCTGCCCACGTTCCTAACTTGTCTTCTATAAACTGACAGACAGGGATGCTGGATTCACTCAAGCCCCATACGGGAGGGCTGTATGAATCAAACAAGCCTAAAATAGAGTAGGAGTGATCGTAATCATAACTTTTTAAGGGAAAAGAATCAGCCCAAGGTGCTGGAGCTGGCTGGAGGTACTGACAGACTCCGCAGTGGAGCAGAGCAGAGTAGAGGCCAGGTGAGGGGTCTATATAGGGAATAGGGTGCCATTTGGGACGCATCCCCACTTTGTTGCGTCATGTAAGACCTTGTGTTTAGGATATCACCATGGAGAATAAACACACAGGCTAGTCCTGTAAACCCAGAACTGGGTTCAATGGAGATGCAGTGTTTTGTTCAATCAAGTCAGTACTGAAGCAATATCACCAAGGAGAGTAAACACAGTTTGCATCCCAAATGGCACCCTATTACCTTTGTAGTGCACTACTTTGTTTTGACCAGAGCACTAAAGGGAATATGAAAAAAAAACTACAGCATTCAGATGTCCCTGGTTGCAGCTTTGAGTTTGAAGAAGAACTGAAGAGGGGTACACACGGTCTAGTCCTGAGCCCTGTAGCAGGAGCAGACACCCAGAAGTGGTCCTCTTACTGCATGCAATAAAACATACAAACACAGGGATATTTCTGAAGAGTAGTCTCTTGTTTTGAATTCTAAAATAATCATGAGAGTCTCCATCTGCTGACTAGTACACAACAACCATCCCCCACTTTACTGTGTGTGTGTGTGTGTGAAGATCAGATGAGACATTTCAAATTCTCTGACTACTTACAAGGAGTCATTGTTTGAGTTACCCCTCAAATCCACTATAACTAATTCAAAACATACACTTGTCGACATGGAATACAGGAGGCTTGAACCACACATAGTTTATTTAACATAGTCACTGTATAGTCTTTCACATGCACCTCTGTGCTGGCTGAGACTGCCGTCAGCTGTACTTGTCATTTTTGTTCAAACAGGATAGACAGATTTGCAGGTGGGCGGTTTGTGTGTGTATTCATTGATTAGCACCCCACCCATTTCCTCCTCTCACAGGGTTACAGTGAGAATGTAATCTGAAAGTACCGTAACTTTCCTTTCTGTAGCACTGACTGTGGCACTAGTGACGCCCAAACATATAGAACACTTCATGTAAATATCCCAAGCTGTATACAGGAAATGGTGAAAGAGGATGTCGTCAAGATCAAAACTGACCAAGGATAAAAATCCTAAAAATCTTAATCCAGACAGGTTCATAGTACTCTGGGTTGCTGCAGTTCACTCAAATGATCTAAATTCAACCCATTTAACCTAATCTAAAATCACCCAAAATAGGTCAGTCATCATAGCCTATCAGAGCCCTTGCTGATAAGCTGAATGCCTATACAGGTTCTTGAATCTTGAGCAGCACCAAGAGGTGAAAATGAAGAAACGGTGGACCTCAAAAAGAGGAACTATGTAACGTACTCTCCCCTCTTCTCCACAGTGACATGGTAAGGGGCCAATGATCCAGGCAGCAGCAGTAGCAGCAGCAGCAGCTGTGGTTTGTGAGAGGAGAGCATCTCATGTTGGAGACTGATTGGCTGGCTGGCTAGTTGGCTGACTGCTAAGCTGCAATCACAACAGAATCCCAGAGGACATACTTAGCCACTCTATTCAGATCCACCATGAAGACAAAGCAACTTCAATCTCTGTGTCGCTAGCTGGATGCAGCACAGCCAGAAATTAAAGTGTGGCTACAGCGCCATCTGTTGGTCACAGACACTAGCACACAGACAGTACTGTGCCCTGAGTTGAAAACTAGAGGTGAAAATAAAAACTTCCATTTGGAGATTAGGTTTGCTAGATTGAATTGAATGGAGATAGAGATTCTTCCAAGGAATAGTGGCTGAGTGAATGTGATACGATATAGTACGTGCTTGGAAAGTGCGTCCTTGAGTGAAAACTTCGACACTACATTCTTTACAAATAAGAAAAAAACATATCAAAAAGAGAACCCATGCAATTTTCCATCAAATTAAAATTGGATTTGTTTGTGTGATTTCATTATGACTATGCCGGCCTAGTGAAAAGTGTTTCAGCTGAAAGGAGAGGTTAAACTGCCTGCCATTGAAAACACATAGTCCTTGAGAAACAACCGAGAAGGCTTGAGCACACACTCATGTACACACACACACACATACACACACACCCCATCAGAGGGCTTCTATTGTGGCTTAGGCTTATGGCATTTAGGAGAGCTGTGATCGCAGCACAGAGAGCACAGCAGACCACGGATCACAATTAACTCATTGTGTCTGCCACTTGTAATGGCTCTAAACCCACAGGAGAGGAGAGAGGGGTCAGGTGTGATCATGCTGACAGAGAGGGGGCAGGTGTGATCATGCTGACAGAGAGGGGTCAGGTGTGATCATGCTGACAGAGAGGGGTCAGGTGTGATCATGCTGACAGAGAGGGGTCGGGTGTGATCATGCTGACAGAGAGGGGTCGGGTGTGATCATGCTGACAGAAAGGGGTCAGGTGTATTCATGCTGACAGAGTGGGGTCAGGTGTGATCATGCTGACAGAGAGGAGTCAGGTGTGATCATGCTGACAGAGAAGGGTCGGGTGTGATCATGCTGACAGAGAGGGGGCGGGTGTGATCATGCTGACAGAGAGGGGTCGGGTGTGATCGTGCTGACAGAGAGGGGTCGGGTGTATTCATGCTGACAGAGAGGGGTCAGGTGTGATCATGCTGGCAGAGAGGGGTCGGGTGTATTCATGCTGACAGAGAGGGGTCGGGTGTGATCATGCTGACAGAGGAGGGGTTGGGTGTGATCATGCTGACAGAGAGGGGTCAGGTGTGATCATGCTGGCAGAGAGGGGTCGGGTGTGATCATGCTGGCAGAGAGGGGTCGGGTGAGATCATGCTGGCAGAGAGGGGTCGGGTGTGATCATGCTGACAGAGAGGGGTCGGGTGAGATCATGCTGACAGAGAGGGGTCGGGTAGGATCATGCTGACAGAGAGGGGTCGGGTGTGATCGTGCTGACAGAGAGGTGTCTGCTCTGCTGTATCCCTGCCCACTGGGCTCCATCACCACAAGAAAGGAGGGAAGGTGCCCCTGCCCACTGGAGTCTGTTCTCAACACACCTATATCTACTCTCGCAGTCTGGAGTTAGGACTAGAAATATGCTCCATTTAATGTAAATTATAATTTGAAATGGTTCTAATGTGTCAATTAATCGAATAAATACCGCACAAAACATGAACCTTATCTCTAATATTAATGCCTTAACACATAAAACAACTAGGTGAGATTCAGATGTCCATCATGATCCCTTACGGATACAGTCAGTAATACAACTGTCTGGACTTCAGCACTAGATTGGAACAGTTTGTCCAGCTCTCATCTATCACGCTGACAGACCATCCAGTATTTCTCACGTCTACATTAATCACTGTTCTGCCTATTAGCTCTGAAGGGTATGTTCTCCGGCAAAAGGCCTCACTCACTCTCCGCTGAATACATACAGACATGCACGCTCGCTTGTAGGCATGCACACACACAGAGAGAGAAACACACACACACACACGAGAGAGGAATACCACACACTCACACACATAGAGGTGGGAAAGGCCACACTCTCCATTGAATTCCTCTGAGAGAGCAGGACTGATGCCTCACTGCCGAGCCTTACGGCATGCCCTGCCCTCTGCTGCCTACCAGCCATATAGATTATTTCAGTCTGTGTGTGTATTCATGTGTGTGTAACTAATATACACTGAGTGTACAAAACATTAGGAACACCTTCTGAATATTGAGTTGCACCCGCTTTTGCCCTCAGAACAGCCTCAATTAGTCAGGGCATGGACTCCACAAGGTGTCGAAAACATTTCACAGGGATGATGGCTCATTTTGGCTCCAATGCTTCCCATAGTTGTGTCAAGTTGGATGTCCTTTGGGTGGTGGACCATTCTTGATACACAAGGGAAACTGTGGAGTGTGAAATGCCCAGCAGCTTTGAAGTTCTTAACACACTTAAACTTTGCAAATAGAATGATTTACTCTCTTCTCAGGATTCACATTTATGTTACTATCTCCCTTGTGTGGTTATTCCAGTCATAATTCCTGAAATACACAGCGTAATTAATTGTTATACACAATGTGAAAACTAGTTAAGATTTTCAACTAGCCATTAATCTGATAAGCATATTTTCCCATAGAAAGTCAGATAAATCATACAGACTCAGACTCAGTCATACAAACAATTTGAGCAATTATCTACAAAATATAAAAACATTTTGTGTCATATTTGATACAGTAGACAATCACACAGCAAGAAATCAGTGCGTTTCTCAGAGCATCATATCAACACCTCTTCATTAAACCAGCAACATACCATAGATATATGATCATAGAGGGTACTCAATATAGGACAAGACCATTATATGATACAGTATTATAATACACTATTGGTCTCTTCCAGATACAGTGCCTTCAAAAAGTATTTAGACCCCTTGACATTTTTCACATTGTTATAGGTTACAGCCTTATTCTGTAATAAGGCTGTAATTCTTCCATTTAAGAACGATAGAGGCCACTGTGTTCTTGGGGACCTTCATTGCTGCAGAAATGTTTTGGTACCCTTCACCAGATCTGTGCCTCGACACAATCCTGTCTCTGAGCTCTACGGACAATTCCTTCGACCTCATGGCTTAGTTTTTGCTCTGACATGCACTGTCAACTGTGGGACCTTATATACACAGGTGTGTGCCTTTCCAAATCATGTCCAATCAATTGAATTTACCACAGGTGGACTTCAATCAAGTTGTAGAAACATCCCAAGGACGATCAATGGAAACAGGATGCACCTGAGCTCAGTTTCGAGTCTCATAGCAAACAGTCTGAATACTTATATAAATAAGGTATTTCTGTTTTTTCATATTTCACTTTGTCATTATGGGGTATTGTGTGTAGATTTCTGAGGATTTTTTTAAATTAATCAATTTCAGAATAAGGCTGTAATGTAACAAAATGTGGAGAAAGTCAAGGGGTCTGAATACTTTCCAAATGAACTGTATGTGTGTAGTTCAAAGAAACAACCACAAGGGGAGGTCTAACTTTGAGTGGGCTAAAGCACCGCCGTGGGGTGAAGATGCCTCTCGATACAAATCTAGGATCAGCTTGCCCTACCCACATCCTGACCTCAACCATTGAGGCAAAACACACAACTGACCCCAGCATTTAGGGTTAACTTGGCCTTACTCCTACAGCACCCATAAAAGGAATTCTTCCATCCATCTCCAGAATATCAATATGACACATTATACTCAAGACCAGAGGACATCGACCTCTCACTGCACTGTTGAGGTTAGACCGCGAAAAGAGGAAAATTTGCCTGAACACTGACAGCAGCAACTCTTCAAAGACCATCTCTCAAACCACACATCAAACAAGTCTGAGATCGAGAGAGAATACAGAAAAAACACACATAAATAAACCAGAAACCTGTGTCTTTGTGTATAGAGTGAAGAGACTGATAGCTAATATACAGATAACAGTATATCTACAGTTTACATTCTAAATCTACTATAGCTACTAACGTCTACTTCAATAGCATTCATCAGTTTCTCTCTCTTTCCAGCCCCAAATGTATTTCTTTTTTATCCTCATAGGATTGAACTTCAAGCGAGAGCTGCGTCTGTTCCCCACCGATGTGAATCTGCTATTTTAGCTGCACTTTAAGTCTAGGTCGATTTGAGCACTGTCTTTTCCTACACACACCAGTCCTCGTAGGGTAAAAGGAGTAGAATCAGTATGGCATTATATACCCCAAGAGATAACAGGACGGCAGTTTGCATATCAGTAGTTCTGAGTGACTACTGTGTCTCTATGCAACATAATGACAATGTCCTGTTCATTTCCCGGGGGACGGGTCCTCTCATTATGCATACTGGGCCTGAACAAATTGAGCTTTTGTCTACATCCCAAATGGCACCCTTTTCCCTTATGTAGTTCACTTATTTTTTTACCAGGGCACATAGGGCTTTGGTCAAAAGAAGTGTGCTATATAGGGAATATGGTGCCATTCTGGATGCAGCCCAGGTTATTGAATGCCAGCTGCCAAGTCGATTATCCAATAGTTTACACTGTACAACTCAACCCTTGGGACAAGTTTATTGTGTTTTGGGGATGTTACAGTGGTGGCTCATCTTTTGCTGCACTACAAAAAGGTTGAAATGAAATATTGTTTTCATTACAAATTGACAAAGGTAAAACAGTCACAACAGTATAATGTAACTACATAAGTGGAAATGGGTGTCTGGCGTTCATATAAATGACATCATCTTCTCTAATAACCTACAACAGCTAGTTGTTTTTTCTTCTTTAACTTCATACAGATAATGGAGAAGGCTAAAATGCACCATAATATTTGGTTGAGGAATAGTTTCCTTTATTACATCACAAAATACATTTTATTTTTTAATATCCCAAAGAAGCAAGACTTGCAAGTAGAGGCATTTAAACAGCTAAAATCTACAGCTACAAAATTCTACTCCAAAATACATTTACCTGTTGTTGGGCATTGTCTTCCGACAGATGGCGTCATTCTAACGCCCTGTGTTGCCATGAACTATCAGTAGTGCAGACGGAGACGCAGCTGCGCTATCTGACGTGAGACAATGCCTGTTGGGGTCTGCTTATCTCTCGGTCTCTCTTCAGACCCAGTCCTCATAGCAGGGTAAAATGTGGAGGAGTAGAATCAGTAATCAGACAGATACACAGAAGTCCATATTGTAAAGGCTATAAAGATTTGTTGCACAATGTGACGTCGCCTCGGGACCTTCACACTGCAGGCAGAGGGGCTGGGGGGACGGGGGACGGGGGGGTCAGACAGGACGGGGTCGGGAGTCGTGACCTCTTATGTGGCGTATCTCTTGGTCCACTGTCGGGCTATCCTGTCATGCTCGGCTCTGTTGGTCAGGTACTGAGTGGCAATGCTACCAACCAGAGGGTCCGCTGAGGAGAGGAGAAGACAGGAAGAGATGAGCAATGCATTAGTAAGAGGGCTGCCTAAGTCTAACATTTTGATTGAACATTTATTTCTACAGGTTTTAAAGCAAAGGCTGCCGCATGCAAGTATAAGCAGTGGCGGTTCTGGCTCGTATGGCTCCCTGGGCGGACCCCCCCTTCAGCCCCCCCATAAAGTATATACAAAAATAAGACTCATTAAAATCAACAGAAAGTAACAAAGACAAATAGATACAGATTTGTGTTGATTTGGCACTCGGGCATCAATACATCACCCATCCCCCAACACTGTCAACCAAGAGTCAAAACCAAACCAATTCACCTTGGTGGTGTGCAGACTGGTTTTATATTATTCTTAACAATTTCGCACAAACCAGAAAAGAATGCAACAATATGTCTGTGAAACTATATATTCACAGTATTATGAATGAATTGTGGTTTATTTGGTAGCATTTCGAAGTGTGACAGATTTTTCAAATTGCATGAGTACTGTACAAAGTTAGAGCTGCTCTATTTGATAGATTCCCCCGCTCCCCCTACACCAGGCTTCCAGTGGGGTGTATAATATAAGTTCAATAAAATAAAATGTTAAAAAACATTTTCAAACAGTCCATTTATATTTTCCAATATACACTTGTGTGAGGTTTTTTTCTCACCTGAGTACCCTCGTTTCACTGCCAAAAATCAAATTAAACCATTTAGTGTTCAGCGAAATAACAACACTATGTCAAATACAGGTAGCCTAGGCAAAAAATTAACATCCAACCACGTGAACCGTTACTCTCTCGCAGGAATTTCACTAATGTTCCATATGTAGCAAAATGTAGCTGCTGCTCATGTTGGTATCTGTACTGATAGCGCAAAAGCCATGACAGGGAGACAGAGGAGTGGTAACGCGCGTGCAAGCAGTTGCTCCCGGCGTCACTTGGATACAATGCAGCATCCACCAAGAGGCTGTTGGTGCCAAGGGAAAGCCTGACTGCTTGAAAGATGTTTCACTACAGTGAAAATGGTTAACTTTGTTAAAGCAAGGCCCCTGAACTCCCGTGTATTTTTTGCATTATGCAAAGATATGGGAAGTGACCATGTAACACTTTTACAACATACAGAAGTACGCTGGTTAACGAGGGACAAAGTATTGACACATTTATTTTATTGAGAGACGAGCTTCAAGTTTTCTTTACTGACCATAATTTTCACTTGTCTGACCGCTTGCATGAAGGACGAGTTTCTCGCACGACTGGCCTATCTGGGTGATGTTTTTATTCGCCTGAATGATCTGAATCTAGGATTACAGGGACTCTCCGCAACTATATTCAATGTGGGGGACAAAATTGACAACAGGACAACACACAGGTCTTTCCATCATTGTATGATTTTTTGTCTGCAAATGAACTCAAGCTTACGGACAATGTCAAACGTGATATTGCGAAGCACCTGAGTGAGTTGGGTGCGCAATTACGCAGGTACTTTCCCGAAACGGACGTCACAACAAACTGGATTCGTTATCCCTTTCATGTCCTGCCTCCAGTCCACTTACCGCTATCTGAACAAGAGAGCCTCATCGAAACTGCAACAAGCGGTTATGTGAAAATGTTATTTAATCAGAAGCCACTGCCAGATTTCTGGATTGGGCTGCGCTCAGAGTTTCTTGCCTTGGCAAATCGTGCTGTTAAGACACTGATGCCCTTTGCAACTACGTACCTATTTGAGAGTGGATTCTCGGCCCTCACTAGCATGAAAACTAAATACAGGCACAGACTGTGTGTGGAAAATGATTTAAGACTGAGACTCTCTCCAATACAACCCAACATTGCAGAGTTATGTGCATCCTTTCAAGCATACCCTTCTCATTTTTGATGAACAAATAAGGTTTTATATGCAAGATGGCTAAATAAAGAGCAAAATTATTGATTATTATTATATTACTATTTGTGCCCTGGACCTATAAGAGCTCTTTGTCACTTCCCATGAGCCGAGTTGTGACAAAAACCCACACTCATTCTTCTGTTTAATAAATCTATCGTATCGTGTGTGTGTGTGGCAGGCTTACAATGATGGCAAAAACAACATTTGAGAGTGTGCTGACCCTGGTGCTAGAGGGGGTACACAGATGTAGGTTGAATGTTTGAAGGGGTACGGGACTATAAAAAGTTTGGGAACCACTGTTCTAAACAACATAGCACATCATCTTAGACAAGTATAGCCGCTGAAACAGTGCTATGTCCAGGTCTTAAACCAGACTGGTGTAGTGCTATGTCCAGGTCTTAAACCAGACTGGTGTAGTGCTATGTCCTGGTCTAAAACCAGACTGGTGCAGTGCTATGTCCAGGTCTTAAACCAGACTGGTGTAGTGCTATGTCCTGGTCTAAAACCAGACTGGTGCAGTGCTATGTCCAGGTCTTAAACCAGACTGGTGCAGTGCTATGTCCTGGTCTAAAACCAGACTGGTGCAGTGCTATGTCCAGGTCTTAAACCAGACTGGTGCAGTGCTATGTCCAGGTCTTAAACCAGACTGGTGCAGTGCTATGTCCTGGTCTAAAACCAGACTGGTGCAGTGCTATGTCCTGGTCTAAAACCAGACTGGTGCAGTGCTATGTCCAGGTCTTAAACCAGACTGGTGCAGTGCTATGTCCAGGTCTTAAACCAGACTGGTGCAGTGCTATGTCCTGGTCTAAAACCAGACTGGTGCAGTGCTATGTCCAGGTCTTAAACCAGACTGGTGCAGTGCTGTGTCCAGGTCTAAAACCAGACTGGTGCAGTGCTATGTCCAGGTCTAAAACCAGACTGGTGCAGTGCTGTGTCCAGGTCTAAAACCAGACTGGTGCAGTGCTATGTCCAGGTCTTAAACCAGACTGGTGCAGTGCTGTGTCCAGGTCTAAAACCAGACTGGTGCAGTGCTATGTCCAGGTCTTAAACCAGACTGGTGCAGTGCTATGTCCAGGTCTTAAACCAGACTGGTGCAGTGCTATGTCCAGGTCTAAAACCAGACTGGTGCAGTGCTATGTCCAGGTCTAAAACCAGACTGGTGCAGTGCTATATCCAGGTCTAAAACCAGATTGGTGCAGTGCTATGTCCTCCTGTTGGTTCCTTCCCCAGGCGTCATTGGTTCTGTTTCTGTGTCTTGTCTGTGTGTTGTTTGTGTTTTCTTGTTTTGGATTATGTTACGTTTATTTATTAAAACCCTCACTCCCTGAACTTGCTTCCCGACTCTCAGCGCACTCGTTACAGGTAAGAGGGTGACCTTAGATAACCAAGTCTCTAAAGGCAGGCAAACAGGATTACTTAGTTAGAAAATGTTTAGAAACAACTTCATTCAAGTAGAAATTAAAGCATGCATCAAGGTAGAATAATATTTTCTGGCTGTCCACGTCTGACACAGCACAGACATTCTAAAAGTCAATTGCAGTGTAATGTATTTGGTTTGACTCCCTGCCATAGAGAACCCGTGTCACTCACCAGGGTTACAGTCTAACGTGTACAGTATATCTACTGTATGTCTGATTGGTTGACCGTTGCGTCACTCACCAGGGTTGCAATCTGTGAGCAGGGAGCAGATGGACAGCAGCACCTTGGAGATGGTGAGGGCGGGGCTCCAGTTGTCTTTCAGGATATCCAGGCAGATCACCCCCTGGCTGTTGATGTTACAGTGGTAGATCCTGGTGCGGAACGTCACCTAGGAAAAAGCAAAAAGTAGATCTAACATCACCTAGGAAACAACACAAAGTAGATCAAGATCACAGACAGATCACCCCGACTGTTGATTCTATGGTCGTAGAACCTAGTGTGGGACGTAACCTAAGAGACCACAGGAAGTAGATCCTGGCTAGGAAACAACCCAGACAGACAGCTCAGTACTCCCTGATTGGTGTTTTACTGTTGTAAATCCTTGAATGGAAATTGACCTGTGGAAAAGGAAGAAGTCATGAAACACATTCAGGCTTTATCAGCCAGCCAGGCAGATAAAATAAGCTACAGTGTTAACAATGGGGTCAACAGTACAGCATGCAAGGATTACGGTTACTGTAATTCACCAGCAAAACCTTTAACTGTTTCCAGTCGACAAGAAGCATTGTGTCAAAGGAGCTAGAACATTGCCAATCCACACCTCCCAGTCTGCAGATTTTTTATTTAACCTTCATTTAACTAGGCAAGTCAGTTAAGAACAAATTCTTATTTACAATGACGACCTACCCCGGCCAAACCCTACCCGGACGACGCTGGGCCAATTGTGCGCCGCCCTATGGGACTTCCAATCACGTCCGGTTGTGATACAGATACTATACTCACCTAAACCTCACAAAGCTAAACCACACATCCTTAACCTTTGCCCTTATAAACAGAAAAACATAATTAAGACACCATAGATGAGAGACAGGGAGACCACAGGCCAGGAGCAAATGGTGTGTGAACATCTATTAACCTTTCCATCCAATCTCAAGTAGGGCCATGGTCGGGGGCATATGCTTAAGCTTGGACTCTTAACATCCCATTGAAGCCTTCTCCCTCTGAGCAGACCTCTGCGTCCCAAATAAAATAACACCCTATATAGTGCACTACTTGTCAATAGTAGTGCGTTATATAGGGAATAGGGTGCCATTTGGGACAAAGTCCTTAATGCAAAGAAAACCAATTAGACCAGGCACGGAGGATGATCTTAATGATACCACTGGCTGTGATTATGCCTTTGACATGAGAGAGAGAGAGAGAGAGAGAGAGAGAAAGTAAGTATACAAGGTCTGAAGTCATCTGCCTTTGGCCTAAAGAGCAGGAACCCAGACTTCATCAAAGAAATTGGAAATACAGCCATTGTCATCCTACAATAAACCTGGTATAAAGGAGACGGGCCCACTGGTTGCTCTCTAGGTTACAGAGAGCTGGTAGTCCCATCCACCAAACTACCAGGTGTGAAACAGGGAAGGGACTCAGGGGGTATGCTAACATGGTATAGAGCAGACCTAACCCACTCTATTAAATTAGTCAAAACAGGAACATTTTACATATGGCTTGAAATTAATATAGAAATGATCTCAACAGAGAAAAATGTCCTCATGTGTGCTACATATATCCCCCCAATAGAATCCCCATACTTTAATAATGACAGCTTCTCCATCCTAGAGGGGGAGATCAACAATTGCCTGGCACAGGGACATGTACTAGTCTGTGGCGACATAAATGCCAGAACTGGACAAGAACCTGACACCCTCAGCACACAGGGGAACAAACACTTAGTTGGAGGTGACAGCATTCCCTCCCGCACATGCCCCCCTAGACACAACTGCGACAACATAACCAACAAAAATGGGTCACAACTCCTGCAGCTCTGTCAGACGCTGGAAATGTACATAGTAAATGGTAGGCTTCAAGGGGACTCCTACGGTAGGTACACCTATAACTCATCTCTTGGCAATAGTAATGTAGACTACTTTATCGCTTAGAGCGTTCACAGTCAGTCCACAGATTACAGCAAAATCACACTCTACTTAAACAAAGCTATGCTCAATCATGAGGCTTCAAAGCCAAAGGAACTGAATAATATTAAGAAATGGTATAACAACAAATTCAATCCCTTCTAGACAATTTCCTGGACAAAATGTTTCACTGTAATAGTGAAGGTGTAAACTTAGCAGTTGAAAACCTAAACAGTATATTTGACCTTTCAGCTTCCTATCAAATCTACAAATGTCAAGCAGACAAACTAAGAAAACAAACAACAATGACAAATGGCTTGATGAAGAATGCAAAAAGCTAAGTCATTTTTTTAGAAACCTATCCGACCAAAAACATAGAGACCCAGAAATCCTGAGCCAGAATCACTAAAACAATACAGAAATACATGGAAAAGAAAGAACAGCAAGTCAGAAATCAGCTCAATGTAATTGAAGAATCCATAGAATCTAACCACCTCTGGGAAAATTGGAAAACTCTAAACAAAGAACAACACAAAGAGTTATCTATCCAAAACAGAGATATATGGATAAACCACTTCTCCAATCTTTTTGGCTCTAAAACAAAGAACAAACAACAAAAACATAGACATGATCAAATACAAATCTTAGAATCAATTATTAAAGACTAACAGAACCCACTGGATTCTCCAATTACATTGAATTAACTACAGGACAAAATACAAACCCTGATTGATGTCATCCTGAATTAATAAATAAAATATACAGACCACAAATTCCTATTGGCCATACTTAAACTCTTTAACATCATCCTCAGCTCTGGCATATTATGCCAAATTTTGGAACCAAGGACTGATCACATCAATCCACAAAAGTTTGACCCCACTACCGTGGGATATGCATCAACAGTAACCTTGGGAAAATCCTCTGCATTATCATTAACAGCAGACTCATACATATCCTCAGCGAAAACAATGTATTGAGCAAATGTCAAATTGGCTTTTTCCCAAATTACCGTATGACAGACCACATATTCACCATGCACACCCTAATTGACAAACAAAGAAACAAACCAAAACAAAGACAAAGTCTTCTCATACTTTGTTGATTTCAAAAAAGCTTTCGGCTCAATTTGGCATGAAGGCCTGCTATACAAATTGATGGGAAGTGGTGTTGGGGGAAAAACATTATAAAATCCATGTACACAAACAACAAGTGTGCGGTTCAAATTGGCAAAAACACACATCAATTTCTTTCCACAGGGCCGGGGGGTGAGACTGGGATGCAGCTTAAGCCCCACCCTCTTCAACATAATCCACAAATTGTCGAGGGCTGCAGCACCCGGCCTCACCCTACTAGAATCTGAAGTCAAATGTCTACTGTTTGCTGATGAACTGGTGCTTCTGTCCCCAACCAAGGAGGGCCTACAGTAGCACCTAGATATTCTGCACAGATTCTGTCAGACCTGGGCCCTGACAATAAATCTCAGTAAGACAAAAATAATGGTGTTCCAAAGAAGGTCCAGTTGCCAGGACCACGAATACAAATTCCATCTACACCGTTGCCCTAGAGCACACAAAAAAACGATACATACCTCGGCCTAAACATCAGCGCCACAGTTAAATTCCACAAAGCTATCAACGATCTATGAGACCAGGCAAGAAGGGAATTCTATGCCATCAAAAGGGACATAAAATTTGACACTGCAATTAGGATCTGGCTAAAAATACTTGAGTGGTAGAACCCATTGCCCTTCACAGTTGCGAGGTCTGGGTTTTGCTCACCAACCAAGAATTCACAAAATGGGACAAACACCAAATTGAGACTGCATGCAGAATTCTGGAAAAATATCCTCAGTGTATGACGTAAAACACCAAATAAAGCATGCAGAGCAGAATTAGGCTGATACCCGCAAATTCTAGAAAAGAGCTGTTAAATTCTACAACCACCCTAAAAGGAAGCGATTCCCAAACCTACCATAACAAGGCCATCACCTACAGAAAAATGTACCTGGAGAAGAGCACCCTAAGCAAGCTGGTCCTGTGGCTCTGAGACCAAACCAAATCATGAGAAAACAAAAAAATAATTACTTGACACATTGAAAATTATTGACAAAAAAAACTGAGCAAACTAGAATGCTATTTGGCCCTAAACAGAGAGTACACAGTGGCAGAATACCTAAGTACTGTGACTGACCAAAAATTAAGGAAATCTTTGACTATATACAGACTCAGTGAGCATAGCCTTGCTATTGAGAAAGGCCGCTGAAGGCAGACCTGGCTCTCAAGAGAAGACAGGCTATGTGCACACTGCCCACAGAATGAGGGGGAAACTGAACTGCACTTCCTAACCCCCTGCCAAATGTATGACCATATTAGAGACACATATTTCCCTCAGATTACACAGACCCACAAAGAATTTGAAAACAAATCGAATGTCTTCATACTTTTTGAACTTTTATGAGTGTAACGTTTACTGTGAATTTTGTATTGTTTATTTAACTTTGATTTATTATCTATTTCACATGCTTTCGCAAGTAAACATATATCCCCATGCCAATAAAGCCCCTTACATTGAATTGAAAGACAGAGATAGAGAGGAGGGTAATCAGTAGCTCTCTCTAAACAGTTTGTGCCATCTATATGGCATGTTAATAAAGAACGTATTTTATTCCCATAACCACTGTAAAGGCTAATCCCATCACTGTGTTTAGTACTATAATGGCTGGAAAGGGCAAACATATCATGACCAGTGTGGAGTGGTAAAACATTAAGTTCCGTGACTAATTTGTTTTTATGTGAAATGGGGTAGAAATAACCATAGTAGCTAGTTCCCCTCCACTCCCAGTTAGCAATTATGATCCAGATTAAATCCAGATTCTGTAATTTTTTTCAGAAACATAATAAACAGTATAGCCTTCTGTTAGAAGTCTGTATTAACCCTTTGACATGTACGTGGTCCCTGCAGCGAGCCATCGCAAATATTTGATTGCAACAGTAGCAACAAGTAGCAACAACTCATTCCATAAACCAGTCTAAAAAACAGGTTGCGCTGACAAAAAACAAAACATAAATTAGCGACCTAACATCTCCAACTTGCGACTTCAGTGCGTTCAAGACAACTGGGAACTCCGAAAAAAAAACGAGCTTAGACTGTAAAAAAAAAAATCCTACAACTCGGGAACTGGGACCTCTTTCTAGAGCTCCGACTTTCCGACCTGAAGATCACTGACGTCATGATTTGACTGTTACGTTTTTCTTCCGGTGAAGGAGAGTCGGACCAAAATGCAGCGTGGTATTCTTGATACATGTTTAATGACGATGAAAAAACGAACAATACAAAAACAACAAACGTAACGTGAAAACCTATACAGCCTATTTTTTTTAATTTTTTTTTTAAATAAAAAATAATTTATTATCTTGAATACCATTCATTCTTTACAACTCATAATTTTCATACATACTCAAATAATGGTATTTTAATTTAACTAATTTAACTAAACAAAAACCCCAAACAAAACCTCAGGGGAGCATCTTCCCTCCCCGTCACCCTACAAACTACCTTTCCCTATCTCCCCGTCCCTAATCTATCCCCTTGCAAATCTAAATGACACCCAGCCCTAAACCCCCTTCCACCTCTCCCGAGCAGCGTGCTGCCCCCACTTCCTCTCCTCCTCTTCATCCTCCCCTCAAATCTCCTTCCACCCTCCTCACTATCCCTTCCACCCCCCAATCTCTCCCTGTCTTCACCATGTTCTGCCTGGCTTCCCACAGCCCCCGTTTAAAGAGACTCATGAGAAGCCAGAGCAGAAACCTGTCCCTATCCATCCCTCTCGCTCTCCCTACACCTCTCTCTAACCTGGCCCACGTCAATACAAAATCCCCCCTTACAAAACCTAACAACACCCGTGCCCTAGCCCATACTACTCCGGCAAAGGCACAGTCCCAAAAGACATGGCGCACAGTCTCCTCCCTGCCACAAGAGGATCTTGGACAGGTGGGGGATTGCACCAAACTATACCAGTACATGATGGAACGTACCGGTTCAGGTCCTTGAGCCTGTTGTCCAGACCCCGCGCCTGCACTCCCTCCCAGACCACTTCCGAGATGCCCACTACAGGCGCCGGACTCCCTGCCTTTCTGACCTCCTCGTACAGGTGCCTGTGATCTAAACCTACTCGGGCAACTTCAACCTCAGGGTGCGCACGCAGCCACTTGGCCGCATGACCAAAGTGCCACGGCAGCTGTTCCGCCCGAGGACCCGTGTTAGACCACACCATTACGCTTCTCGCCTGATACGAGAAGAACACCCGCAGGAGGTAACCGGACGGGTGTATCACTGGATGAGCAAGCTCCGTTAACAAGAAAGAAACAAAATTGTGTCCAGCTTGAGGGGGAAATGTGGTACCCCCTACCTCCCTCCCCGATGGGACAGATCATGCGTGCCCTGGCGACCCACTCGCACCTGCCACTCCACATGAACTGAAACACAAGCCTCACTAGAGGCCTCCTCAGACAAGCCGGCAATGGGTAGATGTATGCCAAATACAAAAGAGACGGCAACACATCCACCTTTAGGACCAGGACTTTGCCCATAAAAGACAAATACCTAGCCTTCCACATTGCTAGCTTCCTCTGTACCACTGCGATATGCGATATGTTCCAGTTTAGCGTCGCTGAGCCGGAGGTCTCAAAATGGACCCCGACCTCCTCAGGGCCCCCTCACAGAGAGATAACCCCCCAGGCACATCCGTTCTACCACGCCATCTTCCGAAAAACTTGACGGAAGACTTTGCATGGTTCAGAACCGCTCCCGACGCTCGGGTGAAATCCCCAAAGATGGCAAGGGACCTTGTCAGGCACGAGTCCTTGCACAGCAGCAAGGAAGTGTAGTCGGCGTACTGCGTCATCTTAACACGCAGCCCACCACTTCCAGGGATCAACAAGCCTTCCACCCCTGTGTCTGCCCTAATGGCAGCCCCCAGAGGCTCCATGTACAGACCGAAGAGGAGAGCCGAGAGTGGGCACCCCTGCCTGACCCCAGACGAGAGGTCAAAAACGTCACCCAAGTGACTATTTACACTAACTCGGCACCCCGCTCTGACATTTAATGTACGAATCCATCCTATGAACTTCTCCCCAAATCCTAATCGACCTAACACTCTGAATAAAAAGGATCTATTCACGCGATCAATATCTTTCACCTGATCTAGCGCTGCTACCATTAAAGGCAGTCCTCTATCTTCAACCCAAGCGATGGAGTCCCTGATTAACTGTAGGTTCCATCTAATAGAGCGTCCCTCTACCCCCCACGTCTGATCCTCATGGACGACGTAGGGAAGGGCTGTGCGCAACCGGTCTGCTAAAACCTTTGCAAGTAGCTTGTAATCTACACACAGCATGGTCAACGGCCGCCAGTTGCCAAGGTCTGTTACTTCCCCTTCTTATATAAAAGTGACAGCACACCAACAGCCATTGATCCCCCGGGACCCCGTCTCAAGGATGGCCTTCAAGACTGAGGACCACTGGTCCAAGTATACCCCAAAACTTGAGATAAAACAGCCGGCAGCCCATCCATCCCAGGCACCTTCCCTTTTCCCATCCTCCTAAGAGCGCTCTCAACCTCTTCTAGTGAAATCTGGGCCTCCATCACTTCTCTAATGTCCTCCGGCAACCGCCTGGACAAGTGTTCTAAAACACATTTCCCTGCTCTACATCTATTTCCCTTTTCTTAAATAAACCTTGGAAATGATCAGTTGTCACCCTGACCATATCCTCTGGTTCTCTAACTATACTACCATTTTCTTCCCTAACGCCATGCATTACCTTCCTACTCTGTCTGGCCCTAACCGACTTAAAGAACATAGCAGAACAAGTCTCATTGTGTTCTAGAAAGCCACTATGCGCACGCTCCAGGAAAGCTCGAGCCTTCCGCTCCTGCAACTCCCTGAGCTGCGCCTTTAGGGTAGCGGATCTCTCCCAGTCAAACGACCCGCCGAGGTTGCCTGCCTCGTACTTGAGTTCAATTAACCTTTGGATACGATCCACCTCCCTCCTCTCCTCCCTTTTTTTCCTCTTGCAATACCCTATTATAAAAGCCCTAATCCTCACCTTAACTAATTCCCACCACTCTAACACCCCCTCGCACATGGACCGGAGGCCTTCAAGCCTCCAAAGGAAACCATAAAACCCGTCAACAAAAGCCTGCTCCTCCAGCACATCCCGATCTAACTTCCAGTACCCCCTACCAAAGAGGCAGACTGGTGACCCCACCTGCAAGAGCACCCCGTCGTGATCAGAAAAGAAAACAGGCAACAGCCGCCCAGACAACTTACCCAAAGACCTGGGTACAAAAATAGTCGAGCCTCCGCTCAACCCCCCTGGAGTTGCGCCATGTAGGACCGGCCATTTTCGGAGTAGTGTGCAGACCACCATCAACCAGACCATGGCAAGCCATTAGCCCGGTAATGGCGCCTGCACTGCTATCCCCCCTAGTCCTAAATCTGTATTAAAATCCCCCCCTATCACTAATTTCCTATTTGTGACACACAAGGGCGTCAGACAGTCCACCATCTCCCTCCTGTCTGCCACCACCTGTGGCCCATACACCACCACTAATCTAAATTTACAATCCCTTATCGTGACATCCACCCCTATAACCCTCCCCTGCATTACCACAAAAGAATCCTCCACTTTTACCTCCCTGTGCCCACACAAAATCCCTACCCCGATGAGTGCACCCCCAATACCCCAAACCGACTCCCCCTTGTCCCACTCCCTCTTAAACCTACTAACATCCCCACCATCCCTCAGGTGAACCTCCTGTAAAAAACAAAAATCAAACCCCACACCCTCCAAATAACTAAAACCGCCCTCCTCTTAACAAAATCCCTTAAACCCCTTACATTTAAACTAACAAAAGTAAAATTAGACCCCATGAAATAATAAAATAAAAACATGTAATACTCTCAAATTCTAAACCCAGACAGAAAAAAACAAAAACAGGAGACTCACCCGATGCTCCCCTGCTCCATATCTACCGGTGAGAACACCATCCGTACTCCCGACATCCCCCTCTTCCTCCATCTCACCAACCCAGGATGCAGGAATAGTGTTTGGCTCCGGGGTGCCCTGCACCCTGGGTCTACCCCCACACTCCTCCCCTCCCCAGTGCTGCAGCTGGTTTGGAAAAAAAAAATCGGGGAGGCTGAGTCCCCAAACAAAAAACTCCCCACCTCCTCCTGTACCCAGTCCTGAGTCTTGTTAGGTGTGTCCCCACCCAACACAAGTTGAGGGCCTGGGGAAACCAGCAGCAACCCAGAGGTTTTTCCCACCCCCATCACTCTCTTGGCCATCCCCTCCCTCTCACTGTCGGCCAATCGCACCCTCCTCTTCATTCTCTTCTTTGGTGGTGGCGGCAGTGGAGAGATACCACCCTCCCCCCCGCCAGCTCCTCCACCATACCCCTCATCGCAGACGCATATGACCTCTGACGGGCCGGGCACCCCCGCCACAGGTGTGCTGACGAGCCACACCCGTGGCACGCCTTAGGCTTGTCACAATCCCTCGCCTCGTGTTCCTCAGATCCACAAAATCTGCATTTTCTTGTGCTGCACGAGGCGAATATGTGGATGTAGGCCATACAGCGCCTGCAAAATGGGGGCTGACGTGCATAAAACAGCGTCCCCCTGTCAGCCCCTAGGGAGAACATAGCAGGAGGATGGAGGTAGCCACCATGTCCCTTTGGGTCCTCCCTGAGGAGGGCCTGGAAGCCTCTCCTCCCATTCCAAAACCCAAGGGAGTCTTTGAGGTGCCTTGCTGAGGAGACGTTATCCATGTATCTCCCCAAAAAGGCCCTCACCTCTTCGTCCTTAATGTATGGGTTGTAAATGTTGACAGTTACAACCCTAAAGTTGTTCTTCGCCAGGCTTGTTATTTCATAGTGGCTCATCGGCCTCTCACCTCCCACTGCTCTTGCCCTTCTCAGGATATCATCAGGATATCATCGTGTTTCTCCTCTGTATATAGTGCCACGTCGTATGCACCCTCCAACGAGTTGCCTTGGAAACAAAACATGTCCTTCACCGTCAGCTTTAGAATCCCCATCAATATTATCCTTCCAAAAGTTTCCCGTCCTAAAGGCTCCAACTCCTTTTCCTTCCAAGCAAACCGAATCGTGTTGGCCAGCCCAATCCCAGGGTGTTGATGGATTTAGCACCATCTCCGCAAGGAGAATGGCGCTCGTTCTCTTCTCTTCCAAAACAATGAAAAAATAAAAACCAAAGTGACTGAGCCTATCTGGTGAAAACTAACACAGAGACAGGAACAATCACCCACGAAACACTCAAAGACTATGGCTGCCTAAATATGGTTCCCAATCAGAGACAACGATAATCACCTGCCTCTGATTGAGAACCACTTCAGGCAACCATAGACTTTACTAGATAACCCTACTAAGCCACAATCCAAATACCTACTAAAACCCCCAAGACAAAACACACCACATAATAAACCCATGTCACACCCTGGCCTGACCAAAATAATAAAGAAAACACAAAATACTAAGACCAGGGCGTGACAGAACCCCCCCCCCCAAGGTGCGGACTCCCGGCCGCACACCTAAACCCATAGGGGACGGTCCGGGTGGGTGTCTGTCCACGGTGGCGGCTCGGATAGCATATACCCACGTGCATATACCCATATACCCACGTGCCATCTCTTCATTGGGTTTTGGAGCATATACCCACATGGGTGATTGAAAGATGAACTGAGGTCCACACTCCAGTCCAATTGGAAGTGGTAATGCAGCTTGAAGTTTGTTGCCTACCGCTATAGAAAGTCCAAAGAAGAAGCCTGAAGGAGGAGCGATTACTAGGATATAACTAGGATATATTACTAGGATATAACTGGGTTTACCGTTTTATCTGTGGATGAATTGTCAGAGTAGAGGATCTTGTGCATTTCAGGTAAAATAGCATCCCAATGTTTATATACCAGGACAAATTAGCTAGCAACAGCAAGCTAGCTAAATTTCCACAAATGTTTAATGCTTTTCAAGCTGTCCCCAAGTTAATACAGTTGGTTCAGAGTTTATTTTGATGGGTGGACAAAATCAACATGCGCGCAATGGCGGGTGCGTGTGCGGTCTGGTCAGCGTGTGAGTCAGTCGGGTATCCCTTCACCTCCCTTTGTTATAATATCTTAGGTCTGACAGATGCTTACTAGACAACCATATTGCATTGTATGATGTCAACAAACATGGCACCACACATAGCTGGCAAATAGCTTAGCATTATCTCATCATAATCAGTACAACCTTCAAAAAAGTATTTTACACACATCATATGTGTCCATTACAATATAAGCAATACTAGGAATACAGGGTTTGTCACCAGTACTTGAAAACATGTGAATAAAACAGTAAATACATTATGCTCCATATACAGTGCCTTGCGAAAGTATTCGGCCCCCTTGAACTTTGCGACCTTTTGCCACATTTCAGACTTCAAACATAAAGATATAAAACTGTATTTTTTTGTGAAGAATCAACAACAAGTGGGACATAATCATGAAGTGGAACGACATTTATTGGATATTTCAAACTTTTTTAACAAATCAAAAACTTAAAAATTGGGCGTGCAAAATCAGCCCCTTTACTTTCAGTGCAGCAAAAACTCTCTCCAGAAGTTCAGTGAGGATCTCTGAATGATCCAATGTTGACGTAAATGACTAATGATGATAAATACAATCCACCTGTGTGTATTCAAGTCTCCGTATAAATGCACCTGCACTGTGATAGTCTCAGAGGTCCGTTAAAAGCGCAGAGAGCATCATGACGAACAAGGAACACACCAGGCAGGTCCGAGATACTGTTGTGAAGAAGTTTAAAGCCGGATTTGGATACAAAAAGATTTCCCAAGCTTTAAACAACCCAAGGAGCACTGTGCAAGCGATAATATTGAAATGGAAGTAGTATCAGACCACTGCAAATCTACCAAGACCTGGCCGTCCCTCTAAACTTTCAGCTCATACAAGGAGAAGACTGATCAGAGATGCAGCCAAGAGGGCCATGATCACTCTGGATGAACTGCAGAGATCTACAGCTGAGGTGGGAGACTCTGTCCATAGGACAACAATCAGTCGTATATTGCACAAATCTGGCCTTTATGGAAGAGTGGCAAGAAGAAAGCCATTTCTTAAAGATATCCATAAAAAGTGTTGTTTAAAGTTTGCCACAAGCCACCTGGGAGACACACCAAACATGTGGAAGAAGGTGCTCTGGTCA
Source organism: Oncorhynchus tshawytscha (assembly GCF_018296145.1). Classification (NCBI taxonomy): domain Eukaryota; kingdom Metazoa; phylum Chordata; class Actinopteri; order Salmoniformes; family Salmonidae; genus Oncorhynchus; species Oncorhynchus tshawytscha. Next base: position 56,086,624 of record NC_056431.1, on the reverse strand, counting down.
GATGAAACCAAAATTGAACTTTTTGGCAACAATGCAAAACGTTATGTTTGGTGTAAAAGCAACACAGCTCATCACCCTGAACACACCATCCCACTATCAAACATGGTGGTGGCAGCATCATCTACAGGGAGGAGGTGAGGGCCCTCGCAGTGTGGTGTCAGGAAAATAACCTCACACTCAACGTCAACAAAACAAAGGAGATGATCGTGGACTTCAGGAAACAGCAGAGGGAGCCCCCCTATCCACATCGACGGGACAGTAGTGGAGAGGGTAGTAAATTTAAAGTTCCTCGGCGTACACATCACGGACAAACTGAATTGGTCCACCCACACAGACAGCGTTGTGAAGAAGGCACAGCAGCACCTCTTCAACCTCAGGAGGCTGAATAAATTTGGCTTGTCACCAAAAGCACTCACAAACTTCTACAAATGCACAATCGGGAGCATCCTGTCGGGCTGTATCACCGCCTGGTACGGCAACTGCTCCGCCCACAACCGTAAGACTCTCCCACAACCGTAAGGCTCTCTCTCTCAACTCCAGCTCACTTTAATAATGGAAATTGATGGAAAAAATGTATCACTAGCCACTTTAAACAATGCCACTTAATATAATGTTTACATACCCTACATTACTCATCTCATATGTATATACTGTACTCTATATCTACTGCATCTTGCCATCTTTATGTAATACATGTATCACTAGCCACTTTAAACAATGCCACTTAATATAATGTTTACATACCCTACATTACTCATGTCATATGTATATACTGTACTCGATACCATCTACTGCATCTTGCCTATGCCGTTCTGTACCATCACTCATTCATATATCTTTATGTACATGTTCTTTATCCCTTTACACTTGTGTGTATAAGGTAGTAGTTGTGGAATTGTTAGGTTAGATTACTCGTTGGTTATTACTGCATTGTTGGAACTAGAAGCACAAGCATTTCGCTACACTAGCATTAACATCTGCTAACCATGTGTATGTGACAAATAGAGAAGTTTGTCTGACTCAGTAGAGCCTCAAACATAAATTGTCCACAACAGTGAAATGGGCTACATTGTATGTGAATTAATGAGGAGGCAGAACACATCTTAATTCAAACTGTTAGAAAATCATTTAAAATTGACAAATTGAAACATAATTAGCAGGCAGCATGCCTTGGTTTGAGGACAGCGCAGGTTAACTGTCCTGTTGCGTAACAATCACATTTTGGAACATTGAGTGCATTCTGACATTACGCGCATAAAATAACTCACGCTGGGGCGACCGTTAGAGATATTTGGAACTCAAGTGTGAAAAGGTTAATGAGAATATATGCTGTAAACTCAGTAAATGGCTCTAAAAATGAGGAGCCCCTGCAGTGCCTATAACACACAGAGTCTACATCCCAAACGGCACCCTATTCCCTAAATAGTACACTACGTTTGACCTGACACCTATGGGCTCTGGTCAAAAGTAGTGAACTATGTAGGAAATAGGGTGCCATTTGGGGGACCCATTCAAGCTTTGCTGGCCTTCTCCCTTAGTGCCCAGTATCACACAGCCACAAAGCCACGTCTGACCGAGACTGAAACCACCACTGCTGCCTGTCTCTCTCTCAATAACAGCATTGTGTTAAATGGTTCAGGGTTATTCTGGTCCCCTGGTCTCCACAGTCATATGACAGTAGCGCAGAGTGCTGTAGTGTTATTGCTACTGTGTCGTGCATAATAGCCTCAAGGAGATGATGGCCGGGCGCCGCCACAGTTAGTCAACAAACACAAGACAAGACATCATGTATATCAGCTTCAAGGTTTCAACTGATGACCTTAGCAAACTGCTCTACCTCCATGAATAACGATAGAGGACTAGCTGCAGACAGAGGCTGCGTACCAAATTACACCCTATTCCCTACTTAGTGCACTACTTTTGAAAAGAGCCATGTGGGCCATGTTACTGAGCTGTTAACCGTTAATACTCCGACCTCTAAACCTATAAAGCAAGTGATTAAAGCATTCAGTACCTTTGGTGGCTTGAAGGGGTAGTCGGATGAGAAGGTGATATCTAAGAAGAAGACCCCTCCCTCGTACACCGAGCCTGGTGGTCCCAGGATGGTGGATCTCCATTCATAGATGTTGTCTCCCTTGGGTCCCGCACTGCAAACAAACAAAGACAACAGAACAGAGGGAGTGAAACACCGCTCAACACAGAATAACAGCATGTGCGCACTCCCTCAAATCACTTGGAGAAATGATCCTTTCTGTTTTATTCAGCTATATTCAATTGTATTCTTCATACTATAAAATAATGCCACAGAATTCTAAGCAAATCTCATCTGCTAAATGAACTAATGCAGCCCACAATCATACGGCATTGCCAGAACAAGGCTTAACATAAGGATAACTTAGAGTATACTATTCTGTCCTTCTGAAATAGACAACATTTTCTTCCTATGTTTCTTCAGACCTGTCTAAAATAAATAATGTATTTATTGTGAAGGTGTAGGCTATATTACATGGATATGGATTTATTAGACTTAAAATGTTGATGTTCCAAAGGTCAGCATCATTGGCTTGTAGGCTATGCATGGAAGCCAGGTGATGCTAAATGTGTTTATGTTAATTAACAGGCAAGTACCGTGAGACTGTGAGTTATTTGCTTGACAATCACAGGCTTACAAAATGTCATGACCACCACAGCCCTAGTGGATGCTGCCTTGAGCTGGCAGACACTTATCTACACTGTCCTCACTCCTCACCCTCAGCTCCATTACCAGGTGATAAAAAGACCACACACAAGCACGCTCTCACGTACACATGCACACACACACTCAACCAACATGTCTGTCAGTAGCCTTGAGATATATAGATATACAATTGATGTCGGAAGTTTAAAAACGCTTAGGTTGGAGTCATTAAAACTCGTTTTTCAACCACTGCACAAATTTCATGTTAACAAACTATAGTTTTGGCAAGTCGGTTAGGACATCTATTTTGTGCATGACACAAGACATTTTTCCAACAATTGTTTACAGACAGATTATTTCACTTGTAAAGTGTATGTAAACTTCTGACTTCAACTGTATATAAAAAATAAAAATCCCTGTTTTAGGTCAGTTAGGATCACCACTTCATTTTAAGATTGTGAAATGTCAGAATAATAGTGGAAAGAATGATTAGTTTCAACTTTTTTTTCTTAGCCTATCAGAAGCTTCTAAAGCCATGACACCATTATCTGTCCTTTTCTAAGCTTTTTAAAGGCACAGTCAACTTAGTGTATGTAATCTTCTGACACACTGGAAATGTGATACAGTGAATTATAAGTGAAATAATCTGTCTGTAAACAATTGTTGGAAAAATGTCTTGTGTCATGCACAAAGTAGATGTCCTAACCGACTTGCCTAAACTATAGTTTTTTATTATTATTTTTTATTTTTTAACAGGGTGGATCAGCTTAATATTGAGGAAAGATTGTTACTTCCATCAATGTAATTGTCTGCATCATTTCCAATCCCCCATATATTTTGGGGGTAAATATATGAATCCATATACATACACGTATGCATACATATACATATATATACATACACATACCTATATAGACATACATACTTTTTAAAGAATATACCTTTATTATTCCCCACAAACCCTACCACCCTTCCCCCAATTGGAGTAAACTAATAACCTTCAGTTTAAACATCTTATACACGTTTTACAGACACAATCTATTTTACAATAGTTATATTTTGTTTGTTTTTAGTCCTTCCTCTATTTCTGATGTCCATTCAGTTTGATTTTTATTTGTAACTGTGCTATTTCACAGAATTTCTGAACCTATATACATTTTACAGAGCCCGTATGTTTTACATTGGTAATCTTATTAGTCCCACCCTTCAGCTCCATTCAACCCCTCCCCATCCATCTCTCAACATCATCCAGTCCCACCCTTCAGCTCCATTCAACCCCCCATCCCCATCCATCTCTCAACATCATCCAGTCCCACCCTTCAGCTCCATTCAAACCCTACCCATCCATCTCTCAACATCATCCAGTCCCACCCTTCAGCTCCATTCAACCCCTCCCATCCATCTCTCAACATCATCCAGTCCCATCCTTCAGCTCCATTCAACCCCTCCCCATCCATCTCTCAACATCATCCAGTCCCACCCTTCAGCTCCATTCAACCCCTCCCATCCACCTCTTCAACATCATCCAGTCACACCCTTCAGCTCCATTCAACCCCTCCACATCCATCTCTCAACATCATCCTTTTTGGATTTCTATTTGCCATATATTTTTCAACTGTGCTGCTTCACAAAAGTACTGAAGCTTTCTACTCTCATAGCTTCTACAGATTGTAAATTAAAAATAAAAATTTTTGCTAAAATAATTATTATATTATTGATTGACTATGGCTTTTCAAATCACCCAGTATTGCTATCTGCAGTGTTAGTTCTAGGCTAATGTTGCAATTCTTCAGACATTCCTGGACCTGTGACCAAAAACGAGCTACAAATGGGCAATACCAAAATAAATGATCTAATGACTCTGCCTCCTCACAGCAAAATCTGCAGAGTTGGGAAGATTGTATCCCCCATATATATAACATTCTATTGGTTGCAAGAATTCTGTATAGTAATTTAAATTGAAAAATTTGAAGTTTTGAATCCGGCATTGTTTTGCATATCAACTCAAACCATAGGCCATGGAATGGGTACATCGAAAATCTCTTCCCAACTATTTTGCAATTTATATGGCACATCTGTCCGTTTTTTGGTTCTTAAATGAAATTGGTATATGTCGTTCTTTAATATAGGGCCGAAAATCTCTTCCCAACTATTTTGCAATTTATATGGCATGTAATTTTGGGTAGAGCAGACATTTCCATATGTCTGTGTTAGCTGCATGTGTGACATAACTCCACCTGTCCTATTTATGATATCATTCACTAAAATTATACCTTTTTTAAGAAGAATGTCTTATTTCTTTTAGAACTTTTGTGAGTGTAACGTTTACTGTGAATTATGTATTGTTTATTTCACTTTTATTTATTATCTATTTCACTTGCTTTGGCAAGGTAAACATATGCCAATAAAGCCCCTTGAATTGAATTGAAAGAGAGATATAGAGAGGAGGGAGTCAGACACACCACCCTGGGTAATCAGTAGTGCTGACTCCAGACCTTGTATTCTCTCTCTCTCTCTCTCTCTCTCTCTCAACACACGTTAAAGCTGGCGCATGCTTCATAATGACTGGACTGGTCATACTGTTCCATGGTTAGTGATTTTTGATGCATCAATATATTTCACATAAAGGCTCTCCAACCCTGTTTTTATGATTCATACATACTTTCCTAACTCTAAAATGTGCCTAAATAATCTACAAAATCAGATCATTCTTTTAATCTACCAGTTGGTACTGAAACAGAGACGAGTATCCATGTATTTAGATGGATTTCTTTCAGTGAAACTTTCAGTATTCTGAACCCGCAGGGATCTAATTAAAGGTACATGTACTGAAAACCTTATTGAAAATCTGTTGGCCAGCAAGTTGGAGGGTTTTCAGCGGTTTAAATAAATATATTCAGCCTGCAAAGTCCGTTATGCACCATCATAAGGTACGTCTGAGTACTAACTGCTGAGAAGTGTGTAGGAAAGGTGTCAATTCTGAATGGGGTCTTAGGGGAATTCTTCAAGCATAGTCATTCTTACAAAACATGGTGCCAGATCTCTGTTATTACCTCTAACACTTTGCTCTACAACCCAGATCCTTCCAGATACAAACATGGTGAATGAGCAACACTGTCTGGTGCTATTCTGAAACACAAAGCAGGAAGTGGTTTCTGAGGTGGCTGTCTCTCTGCAGTGACAGAGTATTTAGTGCAGAGAGAGAAAAATAAGCATTGTATGTGGTGTATTATAGTAGAGCTTTAAGTTATGCTGAGAGCATCATGCCAGCCCAGATCAACACGATACAGTACAATCACACACTAGTCAACAAACACAACACAGTTTCATGCTTTTAAGCAAACATTAACCCGTTTTAAAAAGCCCTGGGAGAGTAATACATTCATGATTATGTTTTGTCATACAACCACTACTACAAGGTAAACCAACACACAATCAAATCACACCATTACATTTACATTTTAGCTAACGCTCTTATCCAGAGCGACTTACAGGAGCAATTAAGACAAAGTGCCTTGCTCAAGGGCACACCGGCAGATTTCCGCCTAGCCGGCTCCAGGATTCAAATCAGCAACCTTTTGGTTACTAGCCCAACACTTTTAACCACTAGGCAACCAGGACATTGAAGACTAGGATAGCAGTGCTTCTATAATATATGTCCCAGGGGAGGACTGAGGAGGTGGGATCTGCGGAGGAGACCAACTGAGAGATGAATCATCCCTGACGAGGTATTGCCTTTGTGTGTGTGTGTGTGTGTGTGTGTGTGTGTGTGTGTTTGTGTGTGTGTGTGTGCATGCATGTGTGTAGCTGGGCTACAAAGCTGCTCTTTCTCTCTCTCTCTGGCAAGACCTGTTGCTAAGGGATATGCCAAGACATTTAATTGTGGATTATGACAAGGCAGACAGTCATGAAAGAGAGCAGCCCTATTCATCTCCTCTGACTATGATACAACGGGAGAGAGCGAGAGAGACAGTGATACTACAAAGTGGAGAGACACAGCACTTCAAAACACTGTTCTGTTTGAGGCCTGACATGGATGTTTACACAAATGAAACGCTTCCTGTGGTGTTGTGTTTATAAAGTCCTAATTAAACTCTGATTTCAACAAAGAAGGTGGAGGACAACCCACAATGTATCCTGTAACAGCTCTTCTCTCCTCTCCACCATCTATGAAGATGTACATTTATGTTAGGAGGAACATTTCTACTTGTTACAACTCGCATGAAAACATTTTAAAATCAGTAAGCAGGCTGTGACATTTCTGTTTCTGACAGATGCCAAGTCCTTTTTCATACCTGGCCCTGGTCTTCATCCAAAATAGACACAATAACATGAACAGAAAAGTTTACACAGAGTACTGTATCTGTTGTGAATGAGATGCTTTTCTGTAAGACAAGGTCATTTCTGACTCATGAGATATTGCTAGAATAACATGTCTCATGCACTCTTAACAGGAAAACAGCACAGAGAAGATACAGCTCATGAACACAGGGGGAGGGGGTGAGTTTCCAAACCAGTGTTTGCAAACAACAGGAATGACAGATAAACAGAAGCTCTGTTTGTTGGGCACAGCACAGAGCGCATGTCATACAAGACAAACCACTGCTGATTAAAATACAAACAACCCCACCACCACATCCCAGGTCTATTGACGGGTACACTGTGATGAGACAGACGCGGCCCACAGGCCTGAATCCCTACTGGGGGTCTGTGATTAGAGTCAGCTAGCTCAGCATCTCCTGGCCAGGGGCAGAGAGGGAGGAGGCTGTGTCCCAAATGGGCCCAGGTCAAAAGGTGTGCACTACATAGGGAATAGGGTGCTATTTGGGACGCATGAGAAGAGAAATGCTAATCTAGGAAACGGGCAGGCTTTGCTGACAAAAACAAGTGCCTGATGTGGAGAGCAGCTTGTTGACAGGCCACTTTGATGACAGGATGAGGACTCTTTTGTCTGGTTCAAAGGGACCGAGGCAGTAAAAAAACGGTTAACCAAATTGGACTGGCGCGTTGTGTAGCTGGTCTTCCCTTTGTGTGTGTGTCTGTGTGTGTGTGTGTGTGTGTGTGTGTGTGTGTGTCTAGTAGAAGGGCAGGTGGCTTAAGGGTCTGTAGGGTCTGGTTTCTTATGTTCTGGAGATGTAGTGAGACAAGACTCCCTCCAGAACCCTTGGCTTCCTATTCTCTCCACTACCCGGGCTGCGGCTAGCGTGAAAGTAAGTGGTGTGGCTTTGTGCTCTGTGTTACAGTGATGAGCTAGTGACCGGAGACTAGGTCTGTGACCGGAGACTAGGGCTGTGACCGGAGACTGGGGCTGTCTCCCAAATGGCACCCTATTCCCTATGTAGTGCACTACTTTTCTATTCCCTATATAGTGCACTACTTTCAATCAAAGCACTGTGGGGCCTCGTCAAAAATAGTGCATTATATAGGAAATAGGGAGCCATTTGGGACTCAAAGCAGGTGGATTCGTCAGGCAGACATAGCGTGCACTCTCTGACAGCCTGAGCCTTATCAGAGCACAGCAACACAGTCAGTAGAAGTATAAAGCAGATCTGAGCCCATACTCATAAAGCGTCTCAGAGTATGAATACTGATCTAGGATCAGGTCCTCCATGTCTATTTAATCATATTTATTATGATCTGAAAGACAAAACTAATCCTGGATCAGCCCTCCTACTCTGAGATGCTGTGTGAATACGGACCAAGATTACAGAAGAAAAATACCAGTGAATGAAACATTCTACCACAAATCAACAACAGAACATTACCAAGTGCTGTGTGGCCTGACCTCTAAACCAGAACATTACCAAGTGCTGTGTGGCCTGACCTCTAAACCAGAACATTACCAAGTGCTGTGTGGCCTGACCTCTAAACCAGAACATTACCAAGTGCTGTGTGGCCTGACCTCTAAACCAGAACATTACCAAGTGCTGTGTGGCCTGACCTGTAAACCAGAACATTACCAAGTGCTGTGTGGCCTGACCTCTAAACCAGAACATTACCAAGTGCTGTGTGGCCTGACCTCTAAACCAGAACATTACCAAGTGCTGTGTGGCCTGACCTCTAAAAACCAGAACATTACCAAGTGCTGTGTGGCCTGACCTCTAAACCAGAACATTACCAAGTGCTGTGTGGCCTGACCTCTAAACCAGAACATTACCAAGTGCTGTGTGGCCTGACCTCTAAACCAGAACATTACCAAGTGCTGTGTGGCCTGACCTCTAAACCAGAACATTACCAAGTGTTGTGTGGCCTGACCTCTAAACCAGAACATTACCAAGTGCTGTGTGGCCTGACCTCTAAACCAGAACATTACCAAGTGCTGTGTGGCCTGACCTCTAAACCCAAACTAATAGGCTAACAAGGTTGGGCTTCCATGGAAGCAGCCGAGAGGGGGGAGAGTGATTATAAAAGGAACACAATGTTTTGCCTTGATAGTCCCTTTAACAGTCCCTTTAAATGAAAATGAGACACGCCACAAGGTGAAGGTGGGAAAATCAGGTGTGATCAAAGTGATGAGCGTTTTATCCTTCCTATCCCTCACATAGTGGCATTGTGACATGAAGGGGCACTGTGGTGGTGGTGTGTGTGTGTGTGTGTGTGTGTGTGTGTGTGTGTGTGTGTGTGTGTGTGTGTGTGTGTGTGTGTGTGTGTGTGTGTGTGTGTGTTGTGTGTGTGTGTGCGGTCTAGGCCAAACAGCCGCACGCACGCACACACACACAAACACACACACACACACACACACTTCTATTCCGTGTTTTATCAGAGTAATGGGCTCTGAGCAGAGGAGGGGGGAGGGAATCATACTGGGACAGCCAGCTCACTCAGGAGACCCTGTAAAGTGGGTAGGGAGGGAGGAGGGAGAGGAGCAGCCAGCCAAAAGCCTACTCCTGAGACACTGGATTCAGACAGAGCAAGGGGCCAGCAGCCTAGCAAATTACATTAGGGATATACTCCCTTGAGATTAAAGGCCGGGGGAGCACAAGCATGATAGAGATAAAGAATCATTATCTATATTTACCATGTCTGGGGGAACTAATGCAGGACCGGCTTCACATACCATCCAAGGCAATTGTAAGAATATATCTTTAAGAAAGACCCAGGCTTTCATATCACATTCCCCAAACAGCAATCAGGATTCACTCATTTATATTATGCAGGTTAGATAATCTCTTTTTGTAAGCCTTTAAAACAGGATGTCATCCAGTAACACTAACAAGAGAGATAGAGGTTGGTGAGCTACTGCAAGTGACTGACCCAGGCTAGGTCCTCATACCACACCCTTCCCCTGAAGTGTGCAGTTGCACACTCTCTCCCCATCATCGATTTAAAAGCATAGGATTGGTGTAAGTATTGGCTGGAAGGAGTTTCCACCATTTGTAAGTCAATGAGAGGAAGTGTGTAGGTGCCCACTTTAAAAGACATGTGGATAATAGGGATCCAGCTTGTAGTCCTGTCCAGTGTCCAGTCACAGTCAGGCTCAGACTACAGGACATTCGCCAGAAGGTCAGACTGTAATCTAAAACACCCTCGTTCCCCTGTGGGACAAGCTAAGTGTAATTCATTCACAAACAATTCATTAGAGACAAAGCAAGGCCTCACACAGGTGACGCTAATACGTTGAATGAATCACTCAGAACAGAGGCAACAAACACAACATTACACACTTCAATAACACATCAAGTGTGTGATAATTAATGGGGGAGGTGGAGAAATGTCCTATAGAGAGGTGTGGGAAGGGCAGAGGGCGGTTTAATGGGGCACAGGGGCAAACAGGGTGTGTGTGTGTGTTTCTGCTGGGTCATTTTGTGCCACAGCAAACCCCAGTGGGACTGATTGCAGCCAGCCAGGGCAGGTCCAGCCAGATAAATACTATTACTGTCATCTCAGGAGTAAATGTGTGTTTGAAAGGCAGCCAGCACAGAGAATGTAGAAAGACTACAGAGAGGAAGGAAGAACCGGGACTGGAGTAGACAGCAGTTTTACCCCTCGGAAGGGACTGGAGTAGACAGCAGTTTTACCCCTCAGAAGGGACTGGAGTAGACAGCAGTTTTACCCCTCGGAAGGGACTGGAGTAGACAGCAGTTTTACCCCTCAGAAGGGACTGGAGTAGACAGCAGTTTTACCCCTCGGAAGGGACTGGAGTAGACAGCAGTTTTACCCCTCGGAAGGGACTGGAGTGGACAGCAGTTTTACCCCTCGAAAGGGACTGGAGTGGACAGCAGTTTTACCTTAGGAAGGGACTGGAGTGGACAGCAGTTTTACCTTAAGAAGGGACTGGAGTGGACAGCAGTTTTACCTTAAGAAGGGACTGGAGTGGACAGCAGTTTTACCCCTCGGAAGGAACTGGAGTAGACAGCAGTTTTACCCCTCGGAAGGGACTGGAGTGGACAGCAGTTTTACCCCTCGGAAGGGACTGGAGTGGACAGCAGTTTTACCCCTCGGAAGGGACTGGAGTGGACAGCAGTTTTACCCCTTTTACGGAAGGGACTGGAGTGGACAGCAGTTTTACCCCTGGAGTGGACGGAAGGGACTGGAGTAGACAGCAGTTTTACCCCTCGGAAGGGACTGGAGTAGACAGCAGTTTTACCCCTCGAAAGGGACTGGAGTGGACAGCAGTTTTACCTTAAGAAGGGACTGGAGTGGACAGCAGTTTTACCTTAAGAAGGGACTGAAGTGGACAGCAGTTTTACCTTAAGAAGGAAGTGGACAACAGTTTTACCTTATTAAGGGACTGGTGGAAAACTGCTGGAGTCCAGTTTTACCCTCGGAAGGGACTGGAGTGGACAGCAGTTTACCCCTGCTGTCCAGCAGTTTTACCCCTCGGAAGGGACTGGAGTCTTTTACCCCTCGGAAGGGACTGGAGTGGACAGCAGTTTCCCCTCGGAAGGGACTGGAGTAGACAGCAGTTTTACCCCTTAGGAAGGGACTGGAAGACAGCAGTTTTACCCCTCGAAAGGGACCAGCAGTTTTACCTTCTGGAGTGGACAGCAGTTTTACCTTAAGAAGGGACTGAAGTGGACAGCAGTTTTACCTTAAGAAGGAAGTGGACAACAGTTTAACTTATTAAGGTAAAACTGCTGTCCTGCTGTCCTCCCTTCTTAAGGTTAAACTGTCCACTGTCCTGTCCACCCTTCTTAAGGTAAAACTACTGTCCACTCCCCCTCCTTAAGGTAAAACTGCTGTCCACTCCCTTCTTAAGGTAAAATTGCTGTCCTCTCCCTTCTTAAGGTAAAACTGCTGTCCACTCCCTTCTTAAGGTAAAACTACTGTCCACTTCCTTCTGAAGGTAAAACTGCTGTCCTAACAGTTTTATAAATTTTAGAGTGTTTTCTATCCAAATCTACCAATTATATGCATATCGTAGTTTCTGGGCCTGAGTAACAGACAGTTTACTTACAGTTTACTTTGGGCACGCTTTTCATCCGGACGTCAAAATACTGCCCCCTAGCCCAACGAGGTTATTAAGAAGGGAGTGGACAGCAGTTTTACCTTAAGAAGGGAGTGCACAGCAGTTTTACCTTAAGAAGGGAGTGGACAGCAGTTTTACCTTAAGAATTAAGAAGGGAGTGGACAGCAGTTGTACCTTAAGAAGGGTGTGGACAGCAGTTTTACCTTAAGAAGGGAGTGGACAGCAGTTTTACCTTAAGAAGGGAGTGGACAGCAGTTGTACCTTAAGAAGGGTGTGGACAGCAGTTTTACCTTAAGAAGGGAGTGGACAGTAGTTTACCTTAAGAAGGGAGTGGACAGCAGTTTTACCTTAAGAAGGGAGTGGACAGCAGTTTTACCTTAAGAAGGGAGTGGACAGCAGTTTTACCTTAAGAAGGAACTGGTGGTACTGACAGATAATAATAAACTAACAACACATGCCACAGCTTCTATTGAAATATGAGTATACGATCCCTGAGGGGATTGAACACATAAAGCCACACAAAGCACGGCAGGTATAGAGTGCAGGTTTACATTTATTGTCATGAGTCTTGTCCTGGGGGCAGAACTCTTAGATAGGCCAAAATTGGCTATATTGTAAAAATTCCTGAAAACTAAAATGAGCCTTTTGGTCTACATTTAAGTTCGGGTCAGGCATTAGGGTTAGCAGTGTGGCTAAGGTTAGGGTTAGGTTTAAAATCAGATTTGAGGAATTTGTCTGTGCCAAATAGTGATCACTCTGCAGAGTTGCTTCCAGAACAAGAAAAATGCTAACCTGCGTGCTATGACAGGATAGAACAACCTTTTCACTGTCCTGGGGGTGAGGGGGTGAGGGGGACAGGGGGAGTGAAACGGGGAGGGGGATTGAAGGGGGATAGAGGGGGTAACTCTTTGGCCTATGTGTACGTGGCAGTGGGGACTGTCTTACACTGTGTGACCCCACAGTAATGCAGGGTAGAATGTCCAAGACGCCTACCACAGCTGACACAGACCAGGCAGTAACTGACGGACTGCCAGCAGCAGGCGATAACCAACTAACTCTGGTTCATATCAGATCTGTGCATCAAACCTTAATGACACGTTCCAGCCTAAAGGGTTCCAAAAGGGTTCTTCAGCTGTCCCCATAGGAGAACCCTTCTTAGGTAGAACCATTTTGGGTCAAGGTAGAACCCTCTTTGGAAAGGGTTCTTTCTACATGGATCCCAAAAGGGTTCTACCTGGAACCAAAACATTTCTAAGGGTTCTCCTATGGGGACAGCCAAAGATAGCACCTTTTCTTCTAAGAGTGTAGAGCTTTCTTTAAACATTTATTCAGGGTAGATCAGATTGGATGAACAGGGCAGAGAAATCAGCATTATATTTCTTCATAGCCCATTCTACATGTACTGCTTGCTTTAAGTGTAATAATGACAAGATACATAGAATACAGCTGAGGGGTACAGTGTGTGTAGAGTTGCTCTGGTTGAGCCTGTTCTATAGTGATACACACTAACATTGCTTCTTTCCTGATCTGTTTCTGAACTAGACTATATGCAGAGAGGAATCACCAATTACTGAACTAATCTACCAATTATATACAAATGAGATTGTTTGAATAAATGAATGGAACACAGATAAATAAGATGGAGAAGGTCTTTTCATAATTTGTCTAAATTATTCTTCAACAGTATCCCTCTAGAAACCAGATGATGAAAAGGATGAATTCCAGACGCTGTCTTCTAACAGGAGTAGAGGTAGGGGCGGCCAGACGGTGAAATTTATCCTGCCATGCAGAATAAACTATCAATACACAATGCAAGCTAACAAGATGAAGGCGCCAATGTATACACAATTGTATCTTGTATCTAACTATTTTCAATGATTATGTATCCTTATATACATAATACATATATAACAAGGGAAGTCACATTGAGATTGACATGTCTTTTTCAAGTGAGCCCTGACTGGATATGCAGTGCAGATGCAGAAGTCCTCTGCTACAATGTGTTCACTCTCACTAGAAATTCCATGGCTATTAGCACTTTGTCCTTTCAAAGAAGAAGTGAGCAGAGTGCACGTTGTAAACCAATACCAGGAAGACCGGCACAGGAAGAATTGCATGTCAAGGTACATTACAAACAGAGCAGACTAGACTATACAGTTGATGTGCTTTATAGTAGCTTTATTTTGTTTAGTCATGTCGTCATTTGGATGTTTTTCCTTTTCTAAAGGAGTATACATCCCCATATATGTCCTTTGCTCATAAACATGTGTGTTCATGTCTGGTCAGACAGGTCTGCATGGTGGCGTAGGTGTTTCATCAATAGCAGTGCTTCTCTGCATTACTATCCAATAGCCTCGGCATAAACATTAAAACCATCATCGATCAGGTTACTGAATATGAATAGACTAGAATAGGTTCCTAGAGGGAACATCACTACACTGGGTGGACCAGCAACACAGAGGTAATGTTTTAATTCATCTGTTTAAGAATGGCATTCAGATCCATTAAGTCTGTAATTCTTAGCATCAAATTGCAGGAGAGCTTGCCCTTGGATTAGTGTAGTAGTGTGTGTGTGTGTGTGTGTGTGTGTGTGTGTGTGTGTGTGTGTGTGTGTGTGTGTGTGTGTGTGTGTGTGTGTGTGTGTGTGTGTGTGTGTGTGTGTGTTACTGTGTCAATTTAGAGTACACAAGGGCCTAAGGTGAAAGAACAAGGAAAATATTTGATAGTTGATACTGCAACCAAAACCAACAGCAATGAACTAGGCTATCTAAACCAACTGAAATTAGAGCCGAGTTGTGGGCCAAGGCACTATCAAGGCAGTGAGCCGAAATGTGACGCATTACCATCAAACCACTGTAATGTCCCAGGCAGCCTCCAGGTAAATGCACTGGCCACTGGGGATGTGTGTCCCAGGCAGCCTCAAGGTAAATGTGTGCACTGTATAGGGAACAGCGTGCTATTTGGAACACAACCAGAGACTGACTGTCCAATTGACTGAAAGGTGATTCATGAGCCACGCATGCACACACCATGACAGCAGTGCTGATCAAGGATCAGGTCGCCCTTGTCCTTTTAATCATATTTGTTATAATCTAAAAGGGAAAACTGATCCTATATCAGCACTCCTACTCAAAGTGCACAGCACAGAGTGAAGGATAAGACCGAGAAAGGTCCTGCATTGTCAATTACCATTATCAAAGGTTGTCTCGGGAATGCCCTAGTTGTGCCAGGGCAGGATATCGATCCCGTTTCAATTCAGAAGACACACGGTGTGGGCTGGAGCTCACCACTACAGCATCAACACAACAGGCAGAGGAGGAGCACATATTCACCCACATCATGCTGATCTGTGGTCCATGATCCACGACCACATGTTCACAGGGACACAGTGATCCAATCTACATCTCAGTGAGGCAGTCTTGCATGTCGAAGGTTAACTTAACCTATGCATACATGCAACATCAGCATCTTAGAAAACAGGGGTGTATTCACTAGGAACCAAACAGAACTAAAACAGAAGCAAACGGAACGATATAGGGAGGCACCTACCTGAATTTTTCCAATAGAAACTCTTGTTTCGTTTTACGTTTGGAGTAAACCGTTTCCGTTGCGAAATGTTTTGGGCTAATTACACCCCAGAATGTTTGTCCAAAGACGTTTCTTATAAATGTCTCTTGACTAAAGGTAGCAGCCTCTACATCAACCCCTACGACACCACAGTAACTGATTCTGTTCTAAAACCACAAACCTGGAGTCAAAGGAATTCATGTCGGAGGTTAGTGTTACGTTTAGTTTATTAGGATCCACATTTGCTGTCACACATGCAGCAGCTACTCTTACTGGGGTCCACTTAAACATAAAATACATGACAGTGAAATATTGGTGTAACGTGAATCATCTCTATATAAGAGAGCGGCTTTCAAAGAGGCAGTGGGCACAGTGAGGTTTGTTTAGCAGGAAATAATTCATGGTTGCAGCCCAATAGAGGGGTGAAGGGGCTAGTCTGAAGAATGCCAGTACCCCCCCTTTAAGTCCTGGGTCTAGAGAGCAAAACAAAGACCATATGTCATAGTGCTGCTTCATGAATATGTTCTAGAAGGACATTCCCGGGCTGGGGTCAAAGTCATTAGAGCTAATACACTTAATGACAGAATGAAACCCAATTTCAGAGGCATAACTCAAACTCTGTCTGTAATTTCTCCTTGGTTGAAGACATTTAAAATGCAACAACAACAAAAATGATGAAAGTACAACTGTCGGTATCTGTGCAATAGTGGTTTGGATAAAGAACATTTACACACCCCAGTAAGCAAAGTATTGTAAGTTTATCAAATCGCATGACTGCAATTGAATTTCAGAAGACTCAAGGGTGACAAAAGGGCATTCAAGAATCTAAACAGACAATTTTTTCACCCTCTAAAAGACTTGTTTAACAGCAAACAGTTGTTTAACAGCAAACAGTAAGACATGTTTAACAGCTAAAAGGTATGAAGCAAAATGATTCAGCGCTCATCCAAAAACATTAAATCCTACATTCTCTAAATTGAATCTGCAGCATCCCATCTGCTTTACAAAAACATATCCATGTCAACTCTGTTATAGACACATATCTATGTCAACTCCGTTATAAACACATACTGTATCTATGCCAACTCTGTTATAAACACATAACTGTCAACTCTGTCATAAACGCGTATTTGTGTCAACTCCGTTATAAAGGCATTTCTATGTCAACCTCGTTACAACAGATGGAATCTAAATGGACAGAGATCAACAGCATGTAGGATGGAATCAAAGACAGTCTGCAGAAATGCAGCATCTGCTGCATTATTGAAAACATGACAGGGCAAAAACCACAGCTACAAATCAATTATTTAACACGTCAAAAACCATCAAACCAGACCATCCTCTTCGTCTCTGCTTTGAAGCCAGGCATTGAAATAATATGAATGTCCTAATAAAACACTTTAATATGACAAGTAATACAACAAGTTAAAATAAATATCTTGCAACAGTTTTGTGTGACAGCAGAACACATAACTGACAGCCTTCAGCCTCATCCTAAAAAAGAGCATAAACAGAATACAAATGAATATGAAATCTTTGCGATACCTGCAGTTAGGTGGTGGATCCAGAGTGATCTCAGCAAGCTCCTTCTGGATTCTGTGGGAAATAAATGATACATGTATTGAAACTATGAGAAGAGGGCTGTGGGAGAAGAGACTCAACAGCACTAGACTAGAGCAGCCCTATAGGGATGAACAATACACACATAAACAATCATCAAGGATAAAAACACAGCAAAGTCAACAGACTTGTTTCTATTGTGGACCTCGCTGTCAGAGAGAGAGAGAGAAATGAGAGAGGAGAAGAGAAGAGATTTTACAGCACTAAACTAGAGTAGCCATGTAGACTAGGGACTTACACTGCCCTCTACCAATGTAGCTCTAACTGCACGGCTCTCTCTCTCGATATATCTCTCCCTCTCTCTCTCTCTCTCTCTCTGCTCAGCACAGCTAACATGGCTGCTTCCTCTTTGTTCTCCCAGGCAGAACCCGAAGCCCAAAACAGCAAAACTTTCTCTCCTTCGTTTCTTCCCATCCATTCACCCCAAAACAACACTCTCACCCCCAGCACAAAGCTAGCTCCCCTCACCTCCAACCCCGCCACTCATCCGCCCGTTCCAGTCACATTAAGCACAAAAGATTTTATTTTAAAGCTTATATGCAAATGAGGCAAAGAGGGAGAGGGAGGGGGGAGGACCTCGGGTATATTTGACAAGGGCTTTAAACCAGAGAGAGCTGCGTAGGGGGCTGTTACTAAAGCATTATTAACAGTTCGTAAGGGAGAAAAAGGGGAGGATTTTGACATACTTGCCTTTAAATACATTTCTATTCTGGTCTACCGTTAGTATTTGATACATATATTAAAAGGGACAATCTGCAGTTGCTACATCCATTTTAGGACTTGTAAATTAATGATATGTACCCACTGATTCTTGAAGAATACAACTCCATTGTTTGTAAACAACTTAAATGTAAACAAACCCTATACATCCTTAAAACATGGTTGAAACTATAATTTCTATATCATGGATGGTCAGTCCGTGTGCATCCATAGCGCTGTCCATGAATTTGAAAGTGATTGCATTTCTCCAGCCCCATTCCTCAGCTTTTGAATGAAACAGGGGCGGGGTTAAGGCTTGGTTATTGTGTTTTTTATTTAACTAGGCAAGTCAGTTAAGAACAAATTCTTATTTTCAATGACGGCCTAGGAACAATGGGTTAACTGCCTTGTTCACTGGCAGAACGACAGATTTTTACCTTGTCAGCTCAGGGATCCTTTCAGTTACTAGTCCAACGCTCTAACCACTAGGCTACCTGCCGCCGTTGCAACTGCTGATTGACACTTTAAGGGCTATTGTGTAGATCATTCTGTTTATTTTTGAAGTTCAGATAAGATTGAAAACTGCTAAACATATATTTATGTTAAAGTGACTATCTTCCTCTCACACAACATTAAATGTTGTGACACGATGAGGAGAATAGGTCACCATCAATACTTCACAAAACCTTGATCAAACAACTTAATAATAAAGCCTTTACTACATATGATAATGTAGTACAACGGCTGTAGTTTTTAATAATCGTATTTGGCACATGAATAATAGATTAAAAGAAATGGCTCCTATCATAATAGGATTTGTGACTCAAAGGATTAAAGCATTATAAATTAACCATAATTCTTATATTAGTCTACTCAGTTTAGCAGGGTGTCGGCTACAGTAATTATGAATTATTCCAAATTGGAAGAAGACAGTGATAATGAAGACATTACCTTTTAGCACTAGTGGACAACTTGGCAGTAGTCTTGCTGGATAATTTGGTAGGTTTCTTCTGTTGCTGAGGGGGTGTGGCGGGCTGCTGTTTTCTCTCGGGCTCCGGCACCGCCGGGTCTCTCTGGTCCGCATCAGAACTACCACTGCTGGTGCTTGGACTCTCATCATCTGACTGCCCTTGTCTTTCACTGGACATGTTGATTCCCCCTATGAGGAATGAACAGAAAAGTTATGCACTGTTTCAATAACTGGGATACCTACATCATAACTTTGGATAATAACATGGTACATAGGCTACAGCTAATCGATAACTGCATTGACTCTACGCATGATGTTATTGCAGCTGAGATTATTGATATCCAGCCGAGAGAGATAGGTGTTGCTCATCATCAGACATGTAGGTTACCTCCTCAACTTTACATAACTCACTGGAATGGTAGACCCCTTTGTGGGTTGGTCTGTGGTTTGTAACCTACATGAGTAGGCCTATTCAGGCCTATGTCCTCTCTGTCAATTTAATGGTTAGATGTTGAGCATTACTGAGTATTCATCAAAAGTTATTTATAAACAAAAGCTAAAACTATTTATACATAATATCCATTAGAGTACTTTATTTAAATCACTGTAATTTTGATGGACAAACGATGTTCTTTATGATTCCATAATCCATAATGGTCACACCACACGTCTATATCAAGCTATATGGTTAGATAAGGGTCACCAAATCATTCCATTAGCTCGATCCAATTGGCTTTTAATAATCCCCTTAAAGACCCATAACACGCGTGCAAATATTGTTACATTATCGCAGTGTATTTGAAGCCTTGTGGACGGTAATAAAAGAAGGCTCGGATTTAATCCTTGTGACTAATGACTAGGGTACTATACCTTCGTTTTGGGGTGAGTTCCCGAATGATTTATCTGTCAAAAGCCAAGCAATAGAAAACAATGATACAAAACCCTCCTAGCCTACAACATAGCCACCATCACACAAATATTGGTTTGGAGAATACGAATGAAGAGCTGCAAGGAAAGCATAATTGCACCTATTTGCAGCAAGGGGGCTCGCAGACAGGCAGGCGAGCTAAATAAAACATAGCATGTTTCTCTCACTTTAGGAGACCATTATTATACGTCTATCCCCGACGAATAGGAGTATATCGACTATAAGTCAATTGACGCATTCTAAGGAACAGTACATGTTTCGAATCCGACCTTAGAGTCCCTTGTAGATCGGCAAGGTTTGTTATGGTAGGAGACTCCAGTATCAGCATGGTGTACCAAGTCAACTGATGCATGAAGTCAGTTCTGAGCAAGCTCCCTCTAACACGACAGCGCTGAAAAAAACAAGAAAGGACGATCTTTCTCCGCTTAAACTAGACTCTCCCGGGTCCTTGGAGCTTGTTCTTTACCTTTAGCGTGGTCTCGTCCTGATTTAGGCCGGGTAGGAGTGTTTAAA
This sequence comes from Oncorhynchus tshawytscha, assembly GCF_018296145.1. Lineage (NCBI taxonomy): Eukaryota > Metazoa > Chordata > Actinopteri > Salmoniformes > Salmonidae > Oncorhynchus > Oncorhynchus tshawytscha. Next base: position 56,066,241 of record NC_056431.1, on the reverse strand, counting down.
ATCCGGTGGAATTGTAGCCGGGAAGACGACGAGCTCCGGCCAAGCTGTGAACATTGGAGAATCGGAAGGAGAGGAGGTGCTGCATTACTGGCTTAGAAGAGACAGGTGGCGCTGGAGAGCGAGTGAGTCAATCGTTGCTTTGGGTCCATTGAGATTGAGACAGGGAGATCTGTTTCACTCTCACTTCCAAACGATGGTCATGGAGCAAACAGCAGGAAATGCACTGTCTGTCACTACTTGCAGTCCTCTGATATTCATTCGAGTGAAGGAGCATATGTAGGACTATTATTTTGTTGTTTTGGGGGCTTCAAAACAGCGGAGGGGAATACAAAATACAGGTTTGAACAACGCTTGTTATGTGTCACTACAGTTGGATACAATGTTGCCTTGTGGAAGTTTTCTGTGATGATTGCCTTGACTGCAGCTGTGCACGGAACGAGAACGGATCCATTGTATATAGACAAAGCTATAATGTATCCCGTTGGGAACAAGTTGAAGATTGCCAAATACTTCTGAATTTATAACATATGCATTACCTTCTGCATTTGTTTTTCTATAACGGAATAGGTATATATTTTACATTATATGTTAATAATTCATGTCCTATAATATCTTCATTGAATGAATTTTAAATGTTTATCATAATTGGATAATTGAATTGAACTGATCTGATTTGAATAGGCTTACAGTAGGTACAGTTCTATTGATTGCTTCTCACAGCACTTTATTGGTGCTGTATTCATTCTTTCATTCATTCATCCATCCATTAGTTATTTGATTCATTAATTCAAAGGCAAATAAAGCACCTGTGTGATATAGTAAACTATTGCTGGGTCTTGAATGGGTACTGTCTCCAAGGCCAGGTTACCCAGGTGTAGTATGAGATACTTAAAGGTTGACGGTGGAAGCATGAAATAATTATTCTGGCTGACACCTAACTTGAAGTCCTCCTGGCTTTCACGTGAGTTGAGACAGCCAGGCTATGAAAGAATATCCAACAACCTCAAACATTTGCTTATGAATTGGCCTACCTCTCTGCACTACACACATGCAAAGGAATGCCATGACAGCTTGACAGGGTGTTAACATGAAGAACACAGGAGTCAGAAATAAGTCATAAACTGTTGTGGCAGGTTGGAATGTACAGATGCCAGCCACTTACTCAGAGGGAAAAGAGTTGAATCTGTTGCTACTTCAGCAGCTTCCACAGGATACATGTGCAAACAGGAGGATTAGCTGCAACGTTTGACACCCAGCAGATAACCACATAGTTGATTGATCGAGGGGGGGAAAACATTATCAGTAAATTATTTGCCAAGTTCTTGTCACACCATTGTGATAAAAAGATTGTAGAAATGCCACCATTGATTAGTGTAGGATTCAGAATCAGCTACAATACGTTTTGATGGCTCCTTCACAGAATCTAAAGGTGAAATCAGAAAGGAAGATCGTTTAGTTTGGCTGTGTTGCTAGCTCCCGGAGGAGAGGAGAGGAGAGGAGAGGAGAGGAGAGGAGAGGAGAGGAGAGGAGAGGAGAGGAGAGGAGAGGAGAGGAGAGGAGAGGAGGGAGAGGAGAGGAGAGGAGAGGAGAGGAGAGGAGAGGAGAGGAGAGGAGAGGAGAGGAGAGGAGAGAGCAAGTGCCTGACGTCTGGGCCTTATCGTCTGTGACAGCTCACTGACAGCAGGGAAAGGAAAGGAAAACAGAGTTTTCCAATAGATGTGATGAAAATGAATTACAAAGCTGTACTCAGCCATGATATGAATCAAATGTACAGTAGGGAGAGAATAGATACATCTCTGGAGGGCATATATCAACAGAGTGAAAAATGGGTTGGTATTCATTATTGTGTAGAATATAAAAGCAAAAGGAAGTAGGGCAGTAAGTCCTTGGTTTATTGTATCTTTGTTGTAATCGCTTCCCTTCCCCTTAGCGAGAGGAATATGTGCAAGTCAATTATTCATGAATAATACTTCAAGGTAAATAAAGGTAGGAATGTATTTGAAGGAATCAGTAGGTCAACTGATACAATTATCTGCAATGTTATCATTCGTGTTTTGTCTACATCCAACTTCCAGTTGATTTAACTCTTTTAAGCTTAACTGAAGCGGTCAAGCTCCTTTTTCAAAAGTATGCAGTAATGTAATGGAACATAATGCACCTGCCTTTTACTGAAAGCTGCAGGATGTCCTTCATCACTCATCCATGATATGAGTGTAGTAACACTTTATTGCCACCTGAAAAAGCCCTTATGATAACAGAGAAAAACCACTGTACTGCTATATATTTCTGATCATAATCAGCCAACTGCATTTTTCAAACCATAAAATGCTATACTCAAGTGTTTTAAGGCCTTTGGTGTGAACGATAGGAAGATGGACTAAAGTAACTCATAGAAACCAATATGAGAGCTACTCTAAAGATAATGGATTTGCATTTACAAGAGAGACAGTAATTCATTCGCCCACATACACGTGAATACACACACACATACACGTGAATACACACACACAGGCACGCGAATACACACACACAGAGAGAGTTACAAAGCCACTACAAAAAAAAGTAATGTACCTTGTGGCTCTTTTAAATGAGAGTACATTTAGGAATTGCCAGGACCCTAAAACGATTGTCCTGCCTTAATATTAATAATGGGTTCTTAATTAGACTCAGTACACAGAAAGCAGAGGAAATGGACATTAATATTTCATCACACAGATGTCTGTCTGTCTGTCTGTCTGTCTGTCTGTCTGTCTGTCTGTCTGTCTGTCTGTCTGTCTGTCTGTCTGTCTGTCTGTCTGTCTGTCTGTCTGTCTGTCTGTCTGTCTGTCTGTTTTTCCTTCCACCCCAGGGAAACAGCTACAGTAGACAGGGCAGAGATTCACAACAAGCACTTAAAGTGCAGACCGACTGTGTCTGGACTGGAACATTGCTCTTAAAAACTTCCCCTTCCAGTGCTGTCTGAGTGTATTTTTGGTGGTAGTGGTTTGTCCAAAGGTAGGACCTGATGTTTGTTTGTTTTTTATTCCTGATATTTACTAAGAGTGTTTGTGTATCGGGGATGTCTATATTTGAAGTTAGTTTATTGGGTCAATTAAGCTTTCCCCCTCTCTTATACTGTACTTTTAATGTTGATATGGAAGTACTTGCCATGAGTGAGCTGACTATGTGTGTGTAGACGATACGAGTCAATAAGGTCCGATAATTAGAGAGGAGGAAGTGTATATTCCATCTTTGTGAAGGTGCCCTCTGTGTAGTTCTGAGTGTAGATAGAGCCACTAGTGTGTCAGTCTGGTCTACACTCTTAGAAAAAAAAGTGCTATCTACATGGAACCCAAAATAGTTCTACTTGGAACCAAAAAGGATTCTCCTATGGGGAAAGCTGAAGAACCCTTGTTTCTAAGAGTGTAAAGAGTATAGTGGAAGTGCTGCAGACTCCAAACCACGTATCCTCCATGGTGATGGGGGTTTGATCCCCCTTTCTGATTACTCTGTCGAAGCTCCTCTATCTCTGTAACTTCCAATTGTCATTTCTTAAAATAATTAAAAAGTGAAAGGGCATTAGAAATCTGATGTCCTTTTTTTCCTCAGGAAAGTGTCTTCTCCTGCTCCTCCTAGGTTTATAGGCTGAAACAGCATGTTGGGACATCCAGACTCCCAGACATAACACACCACTGTGCTCATTGACACTGAGTCACTGGCACCATGCAGCCAAAGACAACTCCCCCAGAAGAACATTGTGTAATCTGATGTTGTGTTTTCTCTCTGGTGTGGTTTTGGATGAATTCATATTTTCCTCACACAAGTATTTAAGTCCTGGTGAGACATGGAAGACAGACACCTCGCTAACTTAGTTGTGGGTTGTCCCTTCTCCAGAAACAAATTTGTGTCCAAAATGGCACCCTATTTCCAATGGTGAACTACTTTTGCCATTTGGGACACATGAAATGGAGTGCTGTAGAGGATTGCCTCCGAGTGTTCTGATATTGGGTAGAGCTGGAGAGCTATTTGTTTTCACTGTAGTTTAAATTTTATCAGGTTGACTCTTGTGCGAAGTTGTAGACTGGAGATGATAATATTGCCTTAAGAGTATGGTGAAATTATTCCATGATGTGGTGTGTTAATACCGCTGATGTCTTTGTAGGTAATTGCCATATGGTTCTAATTAAATGCAGTGTTTTGAAAGAAAAGGCAAATTGTTTATTTGCTGCATCTGTCAATTTGATACTGGATCCGATTTCCTTTTATCTAATATGGTGGTGGTCATTTCTTTGCTTATTGACCAATTCTAACATTGTTTGGTTGGAATTGCTTCTCACATGTTGTCTGTAGCTGTAGCTCTGCCGCACAATTACACATAACCTGCTGACTATTACATTTCTTTTGTCTAGACATTGCTCTCTCTCTGATGGATTTTATACAACGAGAACAAATATTTACATTGTTGTAATCCAATAGTTTTGTAGGGGAGGACATTGTGTGAATAACTCCTTCTGACTGTGTATGTTTAATGATTGGTTTGTAGATTTAGCTTATCTGGAGACGTGCGAAAGGGAGGGCTTAGCGAGGACATTTGCATCCAAAATGGTACCCTATTCCCTGTATAGTCCACTACTTTTGACCGGGCCCATCGGGTCTCTGGTCAAAAATAGTGGACTATTTAGGGAATAGAGTGCCATTTGGGACGCAGTTTGTGAATATAAGCCCTCTTTGATTACAATATTCTACTGAAGTGACATGAGCCTTCTGTTTTCATCACACAGCGTTCACAGTTCACGCTTTGGCTGCCCCATCGCATGTGTGTGTGTTTGTGACTGCGAGTGTGTGCGAGTGTGTGCGCATGTGTGCGCACGTGTGTGCCCACACTCGCAGTCACAAACACACACACACATATGTGAGGGGGGCGGGGGAGGGGGGCAGTGTGTGGTAATTAGAGTACCAATGAATCGAGCTGCTGATGGGGGTGAGAATCTGTGAATTATTACCCTTTATTCATTCTGAGGTATATTGCAGGTGTATTACAACTTGGAGGTGAGGAATCACCATAGACATTCTGATTGATCTGTATGAAAGGACACCTAAAGACAGAGGCCTGTGGGGGATGACTTGAGGAAGGTGATGCATAGTAACCAGGTCCCAGGTCTGTTTGTACTCTCACCAACTCGTATATAGTCGTTATCATGCCAATAACCACAGGAGTTCCATATACAACACAAACAGATTTGGGAATAGGCTATATTCACAGCACTTCTGGGCTGGCTTTGTCTTGACCGCTGAGGATTTATTAAACAGGATTTTATTTTAGCTCCGATATGTTCTCTGTTGACCTGGATTAATATAAAGTATATAGCCTCTGAATAGCCCCTTCTCAAGACTCCTCTCTCGCTTTCTCCCTCTCTCTTTCCACCCCCCCTCAGGCCCCCTCCCTCCCGTAATGTAGCCCAATGTCCTCTGATTACCACTGTGCAGTTTGCATGGTGTTGAAATTGAAATGTGCTGTATTAATATCCACCATTAATTATTGCCAGGGAAAAGAGAGGAATTCCAGTTATTCCTCTCTCTCTCGTTCTCTGTCTCCTCTCATGCTCTCTCTTTCACTCTCCTCCTTATTCTTCTCGTTTCGATTCTATGCTAGGAAGCAGGATCTAGCTATCATTATTACCCATCTGGATTCATATTCACCACCCACTCAGCAACATTTCAAACCAGTCTGACCCAATGTTAATCTGAATTGGTTAACATGAACAGAATCCATCCCTAGACCTCAACACAAAACGGTGTAATGAAATGTATTTGCCTTAACGTCTATCTCACAGCCATAAGTAAAACGTGCTATAAAATACACATTGACTGTGGCAGTTTAGATTGAGAATCGTCTCTGACAACTCTCTGATGACTTGAGCAGAGTTTTAAATACACCTTTCAAGGCCACACAGATAGAGGCACTCTACTCTTTATAAATGCGTGCACACTCTCACACCACACACACACACACACACACACACACACACACACACACACACACACACACACACACACACACACACACACACACACACACAGACAAAGCTCTTTATGGGCAAACTGCCACATTCAAATTCCATCAGATGAAGAGCATCTAGCATCCCTCCCTCATAGGACTGTCTGTCACCATGTCTGGTCTATAGTTCACCTGAGGGATGATCTATTTTACTGTTGACGTAATTCCCTCCTGGTTTGACCAGGCCAGCTGCATTTTGGCAGAAATTTAGACTCAGGCCATACCCAGTGGGCAAAACTGGTTGAAATGATTTCAACAACCAGATTACAACCAACCGTGTGACAATACATTCAGCTTGTAAACTGGTTGTAATGATGTCAACAACCAGATTACAACCAACCGTGTGACAATACATTCAGCTTATAAACTGGTTGTAATGATGTCAACAACTAGATTACAACCAACCGTGTGACAATACATTCAGCTTGTAAACTGGTTGTAATGATGTCAACAACCAGATTACAACCAACCGGGTGACAATACATTCAGCTTGTAAACTGGTTGTAATGATGTCAACAACCAGATTACAACCAACCGTGTGACAATACATTCAGCTTGTAAACTGGTTGTAATGATGTCAACAACTAGATTACAACCAACCGTGTGACAATACATTCAGTTTGTAAACTGGTTGTAATGATGTCAAGAACCAGATTACAACCAACCGTGTGACAATACATTCAGTTGTAAACTGGTTGTAATGATGTCAACAACTAGATTACAACCAACCGTGTGACAATACATTCAGTTTGTAAACTGGTTGTAATGATGTCAACAACTAGATTACAACCAACCGTGTGACAATACATTCAGTTTGTAAACTGGTTGTAATGATGTCAACAACTAGATTACAACCAACCGTGTGACAATACATTCAGTTTGTAAACTGGTTGTAATGATGTCAAGAACCAGATTACAACCAACCGTGTGACAATACATTCAGCTTGTAAACTGGTTGTATTGATGTCAACAACCAGATTACAACCAACCGTGTGACAATACATTCAGCTTGTAAACTGGTTGTAACGATGTCAAGAACCAGATTACAACCAACCGTGTGACAATACATTCAGCAAACCAGATTACAACCAACCGTGTGACAATACATTCAGCTTGTAAACTGGTTGTAATGATGTCAAGAACCAGATTACAACCAACCGTGTGACAATACATTCAGTTTGTAAACTGTTTATAAACTGGCTTGTAAACTGTAACTAGATTGATGTCAACAACCAGATTACAACCAATAAACTGGTGTGACAATACATTCATCTGGTTGTAATGATGTCAACAACCAGATTACAACCAACCGTGTAAAAACTGGTTGTAATGATGTCAAGAACCAGATTACAACCAACCGTGTGACAATACATTCAGCTTGTAAACTGGTTGTATTGATGTCAACAACCAGATTACAACCAACCGTGTGACAATACATTCAGCTTGTAAACTGGTTGTAACGATGTCAAGAACCAGATTACAACCAACTGTGTGACAATACATTCAGCTTGTAAACTGGTTGTATTGATGTGTCACAACGTGGCCCTTTTGGGTGCATATCGTGGCTCTCTCACTCTCTCTCCTGCATCAGGTTTCACAACGGTCATACATTCCCTGGTAGAAACTCTCAGTATAGAGGGAGAGAGCCTATGGAGAACAAAGACATTCTCCTTGCCAAAACTCTTAATCCCCAAAATGGGAGAATTAAACAATATTTATATTTATGAGAATGTGGGAATGGTCCGTAGACACTTAAAGGGACAGTCATGTCGAGTCTGTTTCATTGGGTGATCTCATGAAGGACAGAAAAAACACATGACTGTGTCTTTGGTTGAGTACCCTTCTCAATTGTGGGGTGTATATCTAAATGTTGTGAAACGTATATGATTACATATTAGACTATTTGTGAAAGATTAAATGTGATGTTAGCCTTCTAAATGAGAGTATGGATTTTCATATAAAGTTTAACTGGTCAATGGCCACACCCCCGTGAGCCCAGCCATAACAGCAGGCGTCATGGAACACCCCCTTCTTCTACTAAGTATGAAACCCCTTTCAGACTAAATTTACATTAGATCAGAAAACATGAAGCGGTAGCTACATGTTGAAATGGTCGGCAACTGTGCCAAAGAGAAGTAAGCTGGACGACTCGAAAGGTTAAGAAGACTAGAAAACCTGGAGCTGACGCTACATGTTTAAATGGTTAAGAAGTACAACTCTACCAAAGGACAAGACCAGAGAACGTGGAGATCATTCCCACGTTGAAATGGATAAGAAATCTACAAACCAAAGAGCAAATATTCAGACTACATCTGTTTAAATACTTTAGTCTGGTAAACACATTCGATCTAAGAACATTTCCAAATGGTACTCTGAAGTTTCCATTCTAACAACCTATGACTTTGATCTCTGGTGGACAAACCAGGGGCTCTCTGTCGACTGACTATCCAGCAGACGGACCGGCAATCGCAGAGAGGGACAACATAGGCAGACACTCGTAGATATATAATTGCAATTTATTTTCAAATTACCAGTGGTTAATGTTCAAAGTATTAGCAATTTCTATGAGTTTAGTAATCCTCTATGAGTTTCCCGCTCTTGAGCGGTCCCCACCCCCTTTCCTTTGTCTACCATGCCGTCATATCGGTTTTGTCCGCTAGGAACTTTTTGTTTGTATCATGTAGTAACAAATGTATGAACTATTTGTGTGTGAGTTTATGTAATTTTGTGATTGATTAAGTTAGTTAGTAAATAAATAATTAAGCCAATTTGCATATCGCTGATTCATGATTCTATGCTAGGGTTCGAGCAGATATCCAAGGGTTTGCGATGTTCAGTAATGAGACTGATGAGGTAATAAAATTCATTAATAAGCAACTGTTTTGATAAGATATGAAAATATCTGAAAAGTTATATTCGGGAAATTGACACTATAAACAAAATTGTTCCATGGTGCCCCAACTTCCTAGTTATATAAAGTTACATGATTAGCTTAATCGCGTAATTAAATTACACAGAATTGATTTGATAATATACAGTCTTAACATTTAATGATAATCAATGACATGACAGATGTCAACAACCAGATTACAACCAACCATGTGACAATACATTCAGGTTGTAAACAGGTTGTAATGATTTCAGCAACCAGATTCCATCCAACCATGTGACAATATATTCAGGTTGAAAACTGGTTGTAATGACACAATTACTGAGTGCTGACCAATCAGGTTCTTATTAAGCAAATCAACAAATCAATAAATAATTATATGGCCATTGCAGCCAATCAAAACAGCTTAATTCTTAGAAAAACAGTGTTGAGTATAATATACTACAAGATGTATGCTGTGTATGCAGCAAAGTACTATGTATATCAGATTAAAATCTGCAGTATTCTGTTAGTGTCTGGAGAACCTAAGGTCAGTGTGTTGACAACTGAGATAAGAGTTTCCTGTGAGAGACTGATAGGTACAGTTGAAGTGGGAAGTTTACATACACCTCAGCCGAATACATTTAAACTCAGTGTCACAATTCCTGACATTTAATCAGAGTAAAAATTCACTGTTTTAGGTCAGTTAGGATCACCACTTTATTTTAAGAACGTGAAATGTCAAAATAAAAGTAGAGAGAATTATTTATTTGAGTTTTATTTCTTTCATCACATTCTCAGTGGCTCAGAAGTTTACATATACTCAAATAGTATTTGGTAGCATTGCCTTTAAATTGTTTAACTTGGGTCAAAAGTTTCAGGTAGCCTTCCACAAGCTTCCCACAATAAATTGGGTGAATTTTGGCCCATTCCTCCTGACCGAGCTGGTGTAATGGGATCAGGTTTATAGACCTCCTTGTTAGCACACACTTTTTCAGTTCAGCCCACAAATGTTCTATGGGATTGAGGTCAGGGCTTTGTGATGGCCACTCCAATACCTTGACTCTGTTGTCCTTAAGCCGTTTTGACACAACTTTGGAAGTATGCTTGGGGCCATTGTCCATTTGGAAGACCCATTTGCGACCAAGCTTTAACTTCCTAACTGATGTCTTGAGATGTTGCTTCAATATATCCACATAATTTCCCTACCTCATGATGTCATCTATTTTGTGCACCAGTCCCTCCTACAGCAAAGCAACCCCACAACATGATGCTGCCACCCCCGTGCTTCACGGTTGGGATGGTGTTCTTCGGCTTGCAAGCCTCCCCCTTTTTCCTCGAAAAATAACGATGGTCATTATGGAAAAAAAATTATATATTTGTTTCATCAGAACAGAGGACATTTCTCCAAAAAGTACGATCTTTGTCCCCATGTGCAGTTTTTGAGCAGTGGCTTCTTCCTTGCTGAGCGGCCTTTCAGGTTATGTCGATATAGGACTTGTTTTACTGTGGATATACAGTATATACTTTTGTATCTGTTTCCTCCAGCATCTTCACAAGGTCCTTTGCTGTTGTTCTGTGATTGATTTGCACTTTTCTCACCAAAGAACATTCCTCTCTAGGAGACAGAACGCATCTCCTTCCTGAGCGGTATGACGGCTGCATGGTCCCATGGTGTTTACACTTGTGTACTATTGTTTGTACAGATGAACGTGGGACCTTCAGGCATTTGTAAATTGCTCCCAAGGATGAACCAGACTTATGGAGGTCTACTATTCTTTTTCTGAGGTTTTGGCTGATTTATTTTTCTTTTTCCCTTGATGTCAAGCAAAGAGGCACTGAGTTTGAAGGTAGGCCTTGAAATACATCCACAGGTACACCTCCAATTGACTCAAATGATGTCAATTAGCCTATCAGAAGTTTCTAAAGCCATGACATTATTTTCTAGAATTTTCCAAGCTGTTTAAAGGCACAGTCAACTTAGTGTTATTTAAACGTCTGACCCATTGGAATTGTGATACAGTGAATTATAAGTGAAATAATCTGTCTGTAAACAATTGTTGGAAAAATTACTTGCGGCCTGCACAAAGTAGATGTCCTAACCGACTTGCCAAAACTATAGTTGGTTAACAAGAAATGTGTGGAGTGGTTGAAAAACTAGTTTTAATGTCTCCAACCTAAGTGTATGTAAACTTCCGACTTCAACTGTATGTGAATAAACGGCTTCTGTTCTGTTCTATTCTGTTCTGGGGACATACTTAGTTTCTGAATGGCACAACATAGGAATTAAGTGTGATTTCACTGTCATTCCTTACAATAGAGTCTGATAGAGGAAGAGTATAACAGATTACTGTAGGAGAAGAGTTTGGCTCATTACTTAGTAAGAGAATGAGAGAGACAGAGGGAGAAAGAAAAACCTTGACTATGTACTCACACTCAGGGAGCATAACCTTGCTATTGAGAGAGGCAGGCATAGGCAGACCTGGCTCTCCACAACAGACAGGCTATTTGCCCACTGCCCACAAAAATTGGTAGAATCCAAGCTGCCCTCTTAACCTCCTGCCAAATGTATGACCATATAAGAAACACATATTTACACACAAACCCACAAAGAATTCAAACACAAATCACATGTTTACAAGCTCCTGTATCTGTTAGGAGAAATACTGCAGTGTGCAATCCCTACAGCAAAATGTGATCTGCTGTCATGCCACAAGAAATGGTCAATCAGTGGGTCAGAAACACCAAAGTAAATTTAACCTATATTTATCTGCCTATTCATTTCCCCCCGTCATTCGTGCATTCTACTATTTGCACATTGTCACAACACAGTTAAAATGTTATACAAAAAAAATGTACTGCAAATAAGGTATTTTAAACCTTATTATTCTCTTGAAACTTGTTGTGTGTAATGTTAACTGTTAATGTCTAATTGTTTTTTTTATTTAATTGACTACGTTGGTTATTGTTGTTGTTTTTGTTTTTTTGTCACTTGGTTTAGCAATGTAAGAAGATAGAATGGTGCCAGGGGGATGGCCGCCATTATATGGGCTCCTGACCAATCGTGCTATTCTGTGGGGGTTAAGGCCATAGGCAAAAAATAAAATACTCACCCAGATGCAGCGCTCCTAGTGGCTAGGCATTTTAATGCAGGGAAACTGAAATCTGTTTTACCTCATTTCAACCAGCATGTCTCCTGTGCAACTAGAGGAGAAACAATTCCAGATCACATTTACTCTATACTCTTTCTCTCGCACTCTGCCTCCATTTGGTAAATCTGACCATAACTCCATCCTCTTAATTCCTGTTTACAAGCATAAACTCAAACACAAAGTACCAGTGATGCGCTCAATATGGAAGTGGTCCAATGAAGCAGACGTTAAGTTACAGGACTGTTTCGCTTTCACAGATTGGAAAATGTTCCGGGATTCATCCGATGGCATTGAGGAGTTTACCACATCAGTCACCAGCTTCGTTAATAAGTGCATTGACGAAGTATACCACACAGTGACCGTACCTACATACCCTAACCAAAAGCAATGCTGCCCGGTGACGAGAGCCTACCAGACAAGCTAAATGCCTTCTATGCTAACTTCGAGGCAAGCAACACTGAAGCATGCATGAGAGCACCAGCTGTTCCGGACGACTGTGTGATCACGCTCTCCATAGCCAATGTGAGTAAGACCTTTAAACAGGTCAACATTCACAAGGCCACAGAGCCAGACTGATTACCAGGATGTGTACTCAAAGCATTCCTTCTGGCAAGTGTCTTCACTGACCGAGTCTGTAATACCTACATGTTTCAAGCAGACCACCATAGTCCCTGTGCCCAAGAAAGCGAAGGTAACCTGCCTAAATGACTACCGCCCTGTAGCACTCACGTCGGTAGCCATGAAATGCTTTGAAAGGCTGGTCATAACTCATATCAACACCATCATCCCGGAAACACTAGCCCCACTCTAATTCGCATACCACCCCACACATAGCGCAATCACACTCCACACTGTCCTTTCCCACCTGAACAAAAGGAACACCTATTTGAGAATGTTGTTCATTGACTATAGCTCAGCCTAGTCAGCCCACAAAACTCATCACTAAGCTAAGAACCCTGGGACTTAATATCTCCCTCTGCATCTGGATCCTGGACTTCCTGAAGGGCCGCCCCCAGGTGGTAAGGGTAGGCAACAACACATCTGCAATGCTGATCCTTGACATGGGGGCCCCTCAGGGGTGTGTGCTTAGTCCCCTTCTGTACTCCCTGTTCACCCACAACTGTGTGGCCAAGCACGACTCCAACACCATCATTAAGTTTGCTGACGACACAACGGTGGTAGGCCTGATCACCGACAACGATGAGACAGCCAATAGGGAGGAGGTCAGAGACCTGGCCGTGTGGTGCCAGGACAATAACCTCTCCCTCAACGTGAGCAAGACAAAGGAGATGATCGTGGACTACAGGAGAAGGAGGGCTGAACACGCCCCCATTCACATCGTCGCGGCTGTATTGGAGCGGGTCGAGAATTTCAAGTTCCTTGGTGTCCACATCACCAACAAACTATCAAGGGGCAGCAGGTAGCCTAGTGGTTAGAGCGGTGGACTATCAAATCAAATCAAATTGTAGCAGCATGTTAGCAGATGTTAATGCGAGTGTAGCGAAATGCTTGTGCTTCTAGTTCCGACAATGCAGTAATAATCCAACAAGTAATCTAACTAACAATTCCAACAAAAAAAAATACTGTCTTATACACAGTGTAAGGGGATAAAGAATATGTACATAAAGATATATGAATGAGTGATGGTACAGAGCAGCTTAGGCAAAATACAGTAGATGGTATCGAGTACAGTATATACATATGAGATGAGTATGTAAACAAAGTGGCATAGTTAAAGTGGCTAGTGATACATGTATTACATAAGGATGCAGTAGATGATATAGAGTACAGTATATACGTATACATATGAGATGAATAATGTAGGGTATGTAAACATTATATTAGGTAGCATTGTTTAAAGTGGCTAGTGATATATTTTACATAATTTCCCATCAATTCCCATTATTAAAGTGGCTGGAGTTGAGTCAGTGTGTTGGCAGCAGCCACTCAATGTTAGTGGTGGCTGTTAAACAGTCTGATGGCCTTGAGATAGAAGCTGTTTTTCAGTCTCTCGGTCCCAGCTTTGATGCACCTGTACTGACCTCGCCTTCTGGATAATAGCGGGGTGAACAGGCAGTGGCTCGGGTGGTTGTTGTCCTTGATGATCTTTATGGCCTTCCTGTAACATCGGCTGGTGTAGGTGTCCTGGAGGGCAGGTAGTTTGCCCCCCCCCCGGTGATGCGTTGTGCAGACCTCACTACCCTCTGGAGAGCCTTACGGTTGTGGGTGGCGCAGTTGCCGTACCAGGCGGTGATACAGCCCGCCAGGATGCTCTCGATTGTGCATCTGTAGAAGTTTGTGAGTGCTTTTGGTGACAGGACGAATTTCGTCAGCCTCCTGAGGTTGAAGAGGCGCTGCTGCGCCTTCTTCACGATGCTGTCTGTGTGAGTGGACCAATTCAGTTTGTCTGTGATGTGTATGCCGAGGAACTTGAAACTTACTACCCTCTCCACTACTGTTCCATCGATGTGGATAGGGGGAGTTCCCTCTGCTGTTTCCTGAAGTCCACAATCATCTCCTTAGTTTTGTTGATGTTGAGTGTGAGGTTATTTTCCTGACACCACACTCCGAGGGCCCTCACCTCCTCCCTGTAGGCCGTCTCGTCGTTGTTGGTAATCAAGCCTACCACTGTTGTGTCGTCCGCAAACTTGATGATTGAGTTGGAGGCGTGCGTGGCCACGCAGTCGTGGGTGAACAGGGAGTACAGGAGAGGGCTCAGAACGCACCCTTGTGGGGCCCCAGTGTTGAGGATCAGCGGGGTGGAGATGTTGTTGCCTACCCTCACCACCTGGGGGCGGCCCGTCAGGAAGTCCAGTACCCAGTTGCACAGGGCGGGGTCGAGACCCAGGGTCTCGAGCTTGATGACGAGCTTGGAGGGTACTATGGTGTTGAATGCCGAGCTGTAGTCGATGAACAGCATTCTCACATAGGTATTCCTCTTGTCCAGATGGGTTAGGGCAGTGTGCAGTGTGGTTAAGATTGCATCGTCTGTGGACCTATTTGGGCGGTAAGCAAATTGGAGTGGGTCTAGGGTGTCAGGTAGGGTGGAGGTGATGTGGTCCTTGACTAGTCTCTCAAAGCACTTCATGATGACGGAAGTGAGTGCTACGGGGCGGTAGTCATTTAGCTCAGTTACCAAACGGTTGCAAGATCAAATCCCCGAGCTGACAAGGTAAAAGTCTGTCATTCTGCCCCTGAACAAGCCAGTTAACCCACTGTTCCTAGGCCGTCATTGAAAATAAGAATTTGTTCTGACTTGCCGAGTCAAATAAAGGTTCAATAGAAATAAATAAAACCAAGAAGACAGTGAATGTTCCTGCATGGCCAAGTTAAAGTTTTGACTTAAATTTGCTTGAACATCGATGGCAAGACATGAAAATTGCTACCTAGCCATGATCCCCAACATCTTGACGAAGCTTGAATAATTCTGAAAAGAATAAAGGGCTAATGTTGCACAATCCAGGTGTGTAATGCCCTTATAGACTTACCCAAGACTCACTACTGTAATTGCTGACAAAGGTGTTTGACTTAGGGAGCTGAATACGTATGCAACGACTATATTTTAGTAATTTAATTTCTATCAATCTTAAAAATATATAAAATTATCTTCCACTTTGACATTGCAGAGTATTTTGGTCAGATTGTTGACAAACAAATTACAATTAAATCCTTTTTAATTCCACTTTATAACAAAAAAATATTAAGAAATTCAAGGGTTATGAATACTTCCACAAGGCACTGTAGTTTCAGTGGGAATGATGAGTTTTGATGTACTTTCTGAAATCCTGTTCAGATGAGTGCAGAGAAAGTTGGCAATGATAATGACTGTTTATACCACGTAGGGAAAATGCACAGCTGATGAACATGCTTCCGGACAGTACACTTTTTAATAGCTCAAGAAAATATACTTTAGTATACTTTCAAAAAAGTATATACCTTAAATGTCCACAAAATATATTTAAAATATACTTTCAAAAACGCATGTGCAAAATCTTTTTGCGTATTACCCAGCATCCTTTTCTGCAGTTGTTTTAATAAACAATATATTGTTCCTCATATTTAGCTTTTTCAAATCTTTTGATGTTAATTTTCAAACTGAATAATGTTGTATTTTGAATTGCACATTACATATTTTATTTCAATGTTAATTTATCACCGTTATATGAACAACTAATGTGTGAAATCAGACTGTTACACAGGTATCAAAATCACAACTTTCCGTTGTTAATATTGGCTGAGAAGGTTCCTTTGTTAATAAAGGTAAACTTTAAATGAGTAATTAAAATAGCTAATGTGGTTAATGAGTAACAGTGTATTTGTAAAAGTATACTTGAAACAAATTAGAAATACCATTTTTTGTTGTTGAAATTAAACAAATTCTTATTCAAATACCATTTTAGTATATTTCTAATTTATGAAAAATATACAAAAAATGTACTTTAGTACAAAGTATATTTGTTGTGCTCTTTATCTCATATATTAAGAATATTTTTAAGTAAAAAACGTGTCCAAATGTAGGTCATTTTAAATGTATTTAATATATTTAAATGCTAATCAAAAACCTTAAATGCATTAAATGTATTTAAAATTGTTCCAATTTAGATTATATTTTATATACTTACCGTGAAATGCTTTCTTACAAGCTCTTTCCCTACAATGCAGTTCAAATGTAAGAACATTTGCAAATAGATAAAATAGAAAATAGTAACACAATAAAATAGCACAATAAAAAATAACAATAAAGAGGCTATATCCAGGCTACAAAGTCCTGGTAGTCATTTGATTATCTGTTCAGCAGTCTTAGTGCTCCAGACTTGGCGCTCCGGTACCGCTTAATGTCCTGTAACAGAGAGAACAGACTGTGACTTGGGTGTCTGGAGTCTAACAATTTTTTGGGCCTTGCTCTGACACCACCTAGTACATGTATATAGGTCCTGGATGGCAGGAAGCTTAGCCCCAGTGATGTACTGGGCTGTACGCTCTACCCTCTGTAGTGCCTTACGAGCAGTTGCCATACCAGGCGGTGATGCAACGGGTCAGGATGCTCTCGAAGCTGCAGCTGTAGAACCTTTTGAGGATCTGCGGATCCATGCCAAAATCTTTTCAGTCTCCTGAGAGGGAAAAGGTATTGTCGTGCCCTCTTCACAACTTTCTTGGTGTGTTTGGACCACGATTTTACATTTTTTTAAACTTTTATTTAACTAGTTAAGTCAGTTAATAAGAACACATTTTTATTTACAATGACGGCCTACCAAAAGGCAAAAGACCTCATGTGGCTGGGATTAAAAATTAAAAATACAAGAATAAATAGCATAAATATCGGACAAAGCACACATCACGACAAGAGAGACCTAAGACCTAACAATATAGACCTAACAATATAGCAAGGCAGCAGCACATGACACAGCAGGATAGCAACACAACATGACAACAACATGGTAGAGGCACAAAACATGGTACAAACATTATTGGCTAGCAACTCCAGTGTATATTTGGCCATGTGTATTAGGTTATTGTCCTGCTGAAAGGTGAATTCCTGGAAAGCAGACTGAAACATGTATCTTCTAGGATTTTGCCTGTGCTTAGCTCCATCCCGTTTATTTGTATCTAGAAAAACTGCGAAATTTAAGGAGGCAGTTACTCAGTGTTGGATTTGCCCCAAACAAAAGTCTTTGCATTTAGGCCAAAAAGTGTATTCCCTTGCAGTGTTATTTTGCAATATTACTTTAGTGCCTTGCTGCATACATGCACGTTTTGGAATATTTGATTCTATATATTTGTATTGTTCTTTTCACCCTGTCATTTAAGTCATTATTGTGGAGTCACTACAATGTTGTTGATCAATCCTCAGTTTACTCCCATAACAGCCATTGAACTCTGTAACTGTTTTAAAATCACCAATGGCATCATGGTAATATCCCTGAGCAGTTTCATTCCTGTCCTGTAGCTCAGTTCAGAAAGACAACTGTATCTTTGATGTGTCTGTGTGGTTTAATATATAATCCACAGCATAATTATTAACTTGACCATGCTTAAAGAGACATTCAATGTCTGATTTGATATAGTTACCCATCTACCAATCACTTCCCTTCTTTATTAGGCTTTCAGAAGGCTCCCTGGTCTTTGTAGTTTAATCTGTCCTTAAAATTCTTGACTGAGGGGCCTTACATATTCTGTATGTATGGGGGACAGAAGAAGGGTTAGTCATTCAAAATCATGTCAACCCCAATTATTTCAGTGAGTCCATATTATGTGATTTGTTAATCCCAATTTTTCTCCTGAACTAATTTAGGCTTTCTGAATACTTATGCAACTACTACAGTGGGACAAAAAGTATTTAGTCAGCCACCAATTGTGCAAGTTCTCCCACTTAAAAAGATGAGAGAGGCCTGTAATTTTCATCATAGGTACACTTCAACTATGACAGACAAAATGAGAAAAAAATCCAGAAAATCACATTGTAGGATTTTATGAATTTATTTGCAAATTATGGTGGAAAATAAGTATTTGGTCACCTACAAACAAGCAAGATTTCTGGCTCTCACAGAGCTGTAACTTCTTCTTTAAGAGGCTCCTCTGTCCTCCACTCGTTACCTGTATTAATGGCACCTGTTTTATCAGTATAAAAGACACCTGTCCACAACCTCAAACAGTCACACTCCAAACTCCACTATGGCCAAGACCAAAGAGCTGTCAAAGGACACCAGAAACAAAATTGTAGACCTGCACCAGGCCGGGAAGACTGAATCTACAATAGGTAAGCAGCTTGGTTTGAAGAAATCAACTGTGGGAGCAATTATTAGGAAATGGAAGACATACAAGACCACTGATAATCTCCTCGATCTGGGGCTCCACGAAGATCTCACCCCGTGGGGTCAAAATGATCAAAAGAACGGTGAGCATAAATCCCAGAACCACACAGGGGACTTAGTGAATGACCCGCAGAGAGCTGGGACCAAAGTAACAAAGCCTACCATCAGTAACACACTACGCCGCCAGGGACTCAAATCCTGCAGTGCCAGACGTGTCCCCCTGCTTA
Source organism: Oncorhynchus tshawytscha (assembly GCF_018296145.1). Taxonomy (NCBI): domain Eukaryota; kingdom Metazoa; phylum Chordata; class Actinopteri; order Salmoniformes; family Salmonidae; genus Oncorhynchus; species Oncorhynchus tshawytscha. The sequence goes on along the minus strand of NC_056431.1, from coordinate 56,047,144 downwards.
AGCCAGTACATGTCCAGGCCCGTCTGAAGTTTGCTAGAGAGCATTTGGATTATCCAGAAGAAGATTGGGAGAATGTCATATGGTCAGATGAAACCAAAATATAACTTTTTTTGTAAAAACTCAACTCGTCGTGTTTGGAGGACAAAGAATGCTGAGTTACATCCAAAGAACACCATACCTACTGTGAAGCATGGGGGTGGAGACATCATGCTTTGGGGCTGTTTTTCTGCAAAGGGACCAGGACGACTGATCCGTGTAAAGAAAAGAATGAATGGGGCCATGTATCGTGAGATTTTGAGTGAAAACCGCCTTCCATCAGCAAGGGCATTGAAGATGAAACGTGGCTGGGTCTTTCAGCATGACAATGATCCCAAACACACCGCCCGGGCAACGAAGGAGTGGCTTCGTAAGAAGCATTTCAAGGTCCTGGAATAGCCAGTCTCCAGATCTCAACCCCATAGAAAATCTTTGGAGGGAGTTGAAAGTCCGTGTTGCCCAGCAACAGCCCCAAAACATCACTGCTCCAGAGGAGATCTGCATGGCGGAATGGACCAAAATACCAGAAACAGTATGTGAAAACCTTGTGAAGACTTACAGAAAACATTTGACCAACAAAGGGTATATAACAAAGTATTGAGATAAATAAGTATTTTGTCAATAACAAAAGTTTTCCACCATAATTTGCAAATAAATTCATATAAAATCCTACAATGTGATCTTCTGGATTTATTTTCTCATTTTGTCTGTCATAGTTGAAGTGTACCTATGATGAAAATTACAGGCCTCTCTCATCTTTTTTAAGTGGGAGAACTTGCACAATTGGTGGCTGACTAAATACTTTTTTGCCCCACTGTATATCTTATAGCTATCAAAGTTATCAAATGTTTATTTATCTTATTTTGTTATTTTGACATATTTTGAGTTGACAACAAATGTAAATTAAATACATTTTTATTCCCACTTTGTAACACAATACATGTGAAGAAATTCAAAGGGTATGAATACTTTGCAAGTATACAGTGTAGGCCGAAGGTAATCAAGTCTATCACTGTAGTGTCGTCTGCAGGGTCTGCAGGGTCTCGAGCTTGATGACGAGTTTGGAGGGTACTATGGTGTTAAATGTTGAGCTGTAGTCGATGAACAGCATTCTCACATAGGTATTCCTCTTGTCCAGATGGGTTAGAGCAGTGTGCAGTGTGGAGTGCGGTTAGTTTGTGGACCTATTTGGGCGGTAAGCAAATTGGAGTGGGTCTAGGGTGTCAGGTAGGGTGGATGTGATATGGTCCTTGACTAATCTCTCAAAGCACTTCATGATGACGAAAGTGAGTGCTACGGGGTGGTAGTTGTTTAGCTCAGTTACCTTCGCTTTTTTGGGAACAGGAACAATGCTGGCCCTCTTGAAGCATGTGGGAATAGCAGACTGGGATAAGGTTTGATTGAATATGTCCGTAAACACACCAGCCAGCTGGTCTGCGCATGCTCTGATGATGCGGCTGGGGATGCCGTCTGGGCCTGCAGCCTTGCGAGGGTTAACACGTTTAAATCTATTACTCACATCGGCTGCATGAAGGAGAGACCGCAGGTTTTAGTAGTGGGCCGTGTCAGTGGCACTGTATTGTCCTCAAAGCGAAGTTGTTTAGTTTGTCTGGGAGCAAGACATCCTGGTCCGTGACGGAGCTGTTTTTTTTGTAGTCTGTGATTGACTGTAAACCCTGCCGCATACCTCTTGTGTCTGAGCCGTTGAATTGCAACTCTACTTTGTCTCTATACTGACGCTTAGCTTCTTTGATTGCCTTGCGGAGAAAATAGCTACACTGTTTGTATTCGGTCACGTTTCCGGTCACCTTGCCCTGGTTAAAAGCAGTGGTTCATGCTTTATCTGTCCATAGGACCACTTTAAGCCATACACTTCACAAAGCTGGGCTTTACGGAAGTGTGGCCAGAAAAAAAAGCCATTGCTTAAAAAAAAAATAAGCAAACATGTTTGGTGTTTGCCAAAAGGCAAGTGGGAGACTCCCCAAACATATGGAAGAAGACTACTCTGGTCAGATGAGACAAAAATTTACCTTTTTGGGGGTGAATAGTTATGCACGCTCAAGTTTTCTGTTAATTGGTCTTATTTCTTGTTTGTTTCACCCCCAAAAATATTTTGCATCTTCAAAGTGGTAGGCATGTTGTGTAAATCAAATGATACAAACCCCTCAAAAATCTATTTTAATTCCAGGTTGTAAGGCAACAAAATAAGAAAAATTCCTAAGAGGGTGAATACTTTCACAAGCCAATGTATTTATAGTGTACTTGACGACTCACAAGCAGAGTTTTATAAAAACCCAAACCAATTCAACTTAAAAACAACTCCAAGTGTATTTTGAATGGATATACTAAATTAGAATTAAAGCGATTGAAATTCAAATACAGTTTTAACGAGAGTGTAAGTTTAATGATAGTGACTGAAAAACAATTATTTTAAAGTACACTTTTAATAAGTGTATTGAAGGTTGATGATACTATATTTATAGTATACTAAAAGATTGAAAAACAATGCACTTAAAGTACACTTTTTTAAATAGGTGTATTAAAATGTGATTATAGCATATTTATAGTATACTAAAAGACTGAAAAAACAATTAACACACTTTTAATAAGTGTGTTGAAGTGTAATGATATTATATTTATAGTATAATTACGATATACTAGAAAAGTACATCTCGTATTTGAAGTATAATATAAAAATGGTTGTACATTTAATTATACAAAAAAATTTCTCTTGGGGTATTCGGCCCATGTGACATAACTTTTGATTTGATTTAAACATGTTTCACAGGTCAATAAAGCCCCTTTGAATTTAATTGAGAGAGAGGGGAAAAATAGAGAACGAGAGAGAGACATACAAAACACACAGAGCAAGAGCGGGAGAGAGAGGAGAGAGAGAGAGACATATAGACAAAGAGTGAGAGGAGAGGAGAGACAGAGAGACCTTGATCACAGATTTACACACAATATCATCTGTCTCTAACTTTAGGGGATGTTCCAAACGTCTGCTCTCTGAAACTATTATTCTTGAGATGATTATCCCAGTAATAACTGTATTTGTCTCTTCTCATTTGTGTCACAATGGGTTTGGAGTATCACAATTAATATATAGAGAGGGGGAATGAAAAGGAGGGAAACTGATTGGAAAGGGAGGCCTCTCTGCCTCTTTCTTTCTCTCTCTCTCTTATTCCCTTTGTTGTCTTTTGAGCATCTAGGGATATTACTTCCAGTTTTCTGTGTTAGCCCAGGGCAGAGATAGAGGATTACAGAACATAAAAAGGGACCGTCTCAAATGGCACCCTATTCCCTTTATATTGCAGTACTTTAGAATAGGGCCCTTAAGGCTCTGTACAAATGCAGTGCACTATATAGGGACTAGAGTGGCATTTGGGACGAGTGGGATTTGGGACGCACAAAGACAGCAGTTGATGTTATGTTTCATTGCTGCATCCGTTTTGATTATTTTGCCCTCTTTTTGAGTCTAGGGTGTTTCTATGCAGGCTCAATTAGGATACAGTGTTGTATTTTATATTGTGTTTTTACTATAAAAGATGGTTGGAACAATGGAAAGCAGGGATGGAGGTATACAGTGCTAGCTGGGAGAACAATGATTTACACTGTTTCCTGTTAGTTTTTCTATATCATTTATATAAACCTGTTCATCTTCAAAAGAGATGACTATTGTTGCCTGTCTGTTTTACACTTTGAGGAACTGCAGTCTCTCAATCTCTCTCAAGCCAGTTTATCATTTTCTTACATTTATATGTATATCAGTACTCACTGTGCTTCAAGCGTCAAGTACTACTCAAGGAATCCCTCTCTCCTTCTTCTCCTCCTTCTAATCTCTTCCTCCAGTCCCCTCTTCATTCCTCTCTTCACAGCTATCATCCTCACGCTGGTCTCTTTGTACTTTTATAGGACATCTTGTCTTTATTGTTGATGCCTACAATTCTCCACCTCTCCTTCACACAGGTTGCGTCCTGTATGGCACCCTATATAGTGCACTACTTTTGACCAGTGTAGTGCACTATATAGGGAATAGGGGGCCATTTGGGATGCAAACAAAGTCAGCTGGATGGTTGGTAGTGAATAACTGAGTAGGCGGTCTGTCGTGAGAAAAATGCTTATAGGCACAGAGGAGAATTCTGTTACTATCCAATCAACTGAGCCAGTGTAGCGAGGGCCCCTGCTAAGCTTTATAACTACTCTCATGCTATTTCACACATTTTGCCATGAGGCTGAGAGAAAATGTTGCTGTTTTAGAGCTAATTTCCTGTTACTCTACACATTTTGTTCGTGGCTTATGACGTGTTCATACACTATCTGCGGGGCCTTGCGGGGGCTGCGGGTTGGTCTATAAAGAGTATATGACATGTACCAGTGGGCAAGTAGCCTAGTGGATAAGACTGTTGGGTCTGCAAATTAAAGGTTGCTGGTTCAAATCCCAGAGCTAACTAGGTAACAAAAATTATAATGATATATTATTGTTTGTGCACTTGTTCTTTACTCTGTAGGTATATGACATATATTGATATATGTATTCATGGAAGTAAAATAAAATCATAACATTTTATTTTTCGTGTACACTTTCTTCACTCTGTAGGATCTGGTGGGTATATCAAAATCTCGTCTGTACAGTTGTAGTCGGAAGTTTACAAACACTTAGGTTGGAGTCATTAAAACTAGTTTTCAAACACTCCACAAATTTCTTGTTAACAAACTATAGTTTTGGCAAGTCGGTTAGGACATCTACTTTGTGCAGGCCGCAAGTAATTTTTCCAACAATTGTTTACAGACAGATTATTTCACTGTATCACAATTCCAGTGGGTAAGAAGTTAACATACACTAAGTTGACTGTGCCTTTAAACAGACTGGAAAATTCCAGAAAATTATGTCATGGCTTTTGAAGCTTCTGATAGGCTAATTGACATCATTTGAGTCAATTGGAGGTGTACCTGTGGATGTATTTCAGTGCCTACCTTCAAACTCAATGCCTCTTTGCTTGACATCAAGGGAAAATCAAAAGAAATCAACCAAGACCTCAGAAAAAGAATTGTAGACCTCCATAAGTCTGGTTCATCCTTGGGAGCAATTTCCAAACGCCTGAAGGTACCACGTTCGTCAGTACAAACAATAGTACGCAATGGGACCACACAGCCATCATACCGCTCAGGAAGGAGACGCGTTCTGTCTCCTGGAGATGAATGTACTTTGGTATGAAAAGTGCAAATCAATCCCAGAACAACAGCAAAGGACCTTGTGAGGATTCTGGAGGAAACAGGTACAAAAGTATCTGTATCCACAGTAAAACGAGTTCTATATCGACATAACCTGAAAGGCCGCTCAACAAGGAAGAAGCCACTGCTCCAAAACCACCATAAAAAAGCCAGACTACGGTTTGCAACTGCACATGGGGACCAAGATTGTACTTTTTGGAAAAATGTCCTCTGGTCTGATGAAACAAAAATATAACTGTTTGGCCATAATGACCATCGTTATGTTTGGAGGAAAAAGGGGGAGGCTTGCAAGCCGAAGAACACCATCCCAACCTTGAAGCACAGGGGTGGCAGCATCATGTCGTGGGGTTGCTTTGCAGCAGGAGGGACTGGTGCACTTCACAAAATAGATGGCATCATGACGTAGGGAAATTATGTGGATATATTGAAGCAACATCTCAAGACATCAGTCTGGAAGTTAAAGCTTGGTCGCAAATGGGTCTTCCAAATGGACAATGACCCTGTCACGCCCTGGTCTAAGTATTTTGGTGTTTTTCTTCATGTATTGGGTCAGGCCAGGGTGTGGCATGGGGTTTTTGTATTGTGGTGTGTTTTGTCTTGGGGTTTTGGTGTGTATGTATTGGGATTGTAGCTAGTGGGGTTATCTAGCAAAGTCTATGGCTGTCTGGAGTGGTTCTCAATCAGAGGCAGGTGTTTATCGTTGTCTCTGATTGAGAACCATATTTAGGCAGCCATATTCTTTGAGTTTGGTGGGTGATTGTCCTATGTGTCGTTGTTCCTGTCTCAGTGTTAGTTTACACAAGTATAGGCTGTTTCGGTTTTCGTTAAGTTCTTTGTTTTGTTGTGTTTGTTATTGATTCGTGTTTTATGTTCGTTCATTAAACATGGATCGCAATCTACACGCTGCATTTTGGTCCAACTCTCCTTCACACCTAGAAAACCGTAACAGAATCACCCACCACCAACGGACCAAGCAGCGTGTCAACAGGCAGGAGCAGCCCAAAGAGGAGATGCGCTATAAGGATTTCTGGACATGGGAGGAAATCCTAAACGGAGAAGGACCCTGGGCTCAGCCTGGAGAATATCGCCGCCCCAAAGAAGAACTGGAGGCGGCGAAAGCGGAGAGGCGCCGGTATGAGGAGGCAGCACGGCGACTCGGAAGGAAGCCTGAGAATCAGCCCCAAAAATGTCTTGGGGGGGGGGGCTCAGGGAGAGTGTGGCAGAGTCAGGAGTCAGACCTGAGCCAACTCTCCCTGTTTATCGTGAGGAGCCAAGGAGGAGACCAGAATCAGAGCCGGTGTTGGAGGTGAGCGAAACAGAGACTGTGAAGGAGTTAATGGGGAAATTGGAGGAGAGAGAAATGAGGGAGTTGCTGTGTTGGTGCTTTTTGCATGGAATTCGCCCGACGGAACGTGTCGGGGATTTGATGGCACCTGGGTTAGCGCTCCATACTCGTCCTGAGGTGCGTGTTAGTCGGCTGGTGAAGTTGGTGCCAGCCTCACGCACCAGGCCTCCTGTGCACATCCCTAGCCTTGCACGTCCTGTGCCAGCACTGCTCTCAAGATCTCCAGTACGCCTTCACGGTCTAGCCCATCCTGTGCCACCTCCACACTCCAGCCCTCTGGTAGCAGCTCCCCGCACCAGGCTTCCTGTGCGTGTTCTCGGTTCAGTACCACCAGTACCAGCACCACGCATCAGGCCTACAGTGCGCCTCGCCTCTCCAGCGCTGCCGGAGCCTTTCTCCTCTCCTGCGCTGCCGGAGTCTCCCGTCTGTTCAGCGCTGCCGGAGCCTTTCTCCTCTCCTGTACTGTTGGAGTCTCCCGCCTGCTCAGCGCAGCCAGAGCCTCTCTCCTCTCCTGCTGCCAGCCTGCATGGAGCAGCCAGAGCTGCCAGCCTGCATGGAGAGGCCAGAGCTGCCAGCCGGCATGGAGCAGCCAGAGCTGCCAGCCGGCATAGAGCAGCCAGAGCTGTCAGTCTGCATAGAGCAGCCAGAGCTGCCAGGCTGCATGGAGCAGCCAGAGCCGCCAGTCAGCGTGGAGCAGCCAGAGCCGCCAGTCAGCGTGGAGCAGCCAGATCTTTCAGTCTGCCAGTCGGTCAGACTCTTCCAGATCCGCCAGTCAGCCAGACTCTTCCAGGTCCGCCAGTCAGCCAGACTCTTCCAGGTCCGCCAGTCAGCCAGACTCTTCCAGGTCCGCCAGGCAGCCAGACTCTTCCAGATCCGCCAGTCAGCCAGACTCTTCCAGATCCGCCAGTCAGCCAGACTCTTCCAGATCCGCCAGTCAGCCAGACTCTTCCAGATCCGCCAGTCAGCCAGACTCTTCCAGATCCGCCAGTCAGCCGGGATCTGCCAGAACTGCCAGTCGGCCAGACTCTTCCAGATCCGCCAGTCAGCCAGACTCTTCCAGATCCACCAGTCAGCCGGGATCTGCCAGAACTGCCAGTCGGCCAGGATCCGCCAGTCGGCCAGGATCCGCCAGTCGGCCAGGATCCGCCAGATCCGCCAGTCAGCCAGGATCTGCCAGTCAGCCAGGATCTGCCAGTCAGCCAGGATCTGCCAGTCAGCCAGGATCTGCTGAAACCACCAGCCAGCCAGGATCTGGTAGATCTATCTACCTGCCTGAGCTTCCTCTCACTCCCGAGCTTCCTCTCACTCCCGAGCTTCCTCTCACTCCCGAGCTTCCTCTCACTCCCGAGCTTTCTCTCACTCCCGAGCTTTCTCTCACTCCCGAGCTTTCTCTCACTCCCGAGCTTCCCCTCAGTCCCGAGCTGCCTCAGTCCCGAGCTGTCCTTCAGTCCCGATCTGCTCCTCACTCCAGTGGGTTTCTGGGTGAGGACTACTAGGCCATGGTCGGCGGAGAGGGTGGACTATCCAGGGACGCGAGGAGAGGGGACTAAGACATTGACTGAGTGGCTTCCACGTCCCACGCCGGAGCCGCCACCATGGACAGACGCCCACCCGGACCCTCCCTATTGTTTTGAGGTGCGTTCGGGAGTCCGCACCTTAGGGGGGTTCTGTCACGCCCTGGTCTAAGTATTTTGGTGTTTTTCTTCATGTATTGGGTCAGGCCAGGGTGTGGCATGGGGTTTTTGTATTGTGGTGTGTTTTGTCTTGGGGTTTTGGTGTGTATGTATTGGGATTGTAGCTAGTGGGGTTATCTAGCAAAGTCTATGGCTGTCTGGAGTGGTTCTCAATCAGAGGCAGGTGTTTATCGTTGTCTCTGATTGGGAACCATATTTAGGCAGCCATATTCTTTGAGTTTGGTGGGTGATTGTCCTATGTGTCGTTGTTCCTGTCTCAGTGTTAGTTTACACAAGTATAGGCTGTTTCGGTTTTCGTTAAGTTCTTTGTTTTGTAGTGTTTGTTATTGATTCGTGTTTTATGTTCGTTCATTAAACATGGATCGCAATCTACACGCTGCATTTTGGTCCGACTCTCCTTCACACCTAGAAAACCGTAACAGACCCCAAGCATACTTCCAAAGTTGTGGCTTAAGGACAACAGAGTCAAGGTATTGGAGTGGCCATCACAAAGCCCTGACCTCAATCCTATCGAACATTTGTGGGCAGAACTGAAAAAGTGTGTGCGAGCAAGGAGGCCTACAAAAGTGACTCAGTTACACCAGCTCTGTCAGGAGGAGTTTGGCCAAAATTCACCCAAATTATTGTGGAAAGCTTGTGGAAGGATACCCTAAATGTTTGACCCAAGTTAAACAGTTTAAAGGCAATGCTACCAAATACTAATTGAGTGTATGTAAACTTCTGACCCACTGGGAATGTGATAATTCTCTCTATTATTTTGACATTTCACATTAAAATAAAGTGGTGATCCTAACTGACCTAAGACAGGGAATTTTTACTAGGATTAAATGTCAGGAATTGTGAAAAACTGAGTTTAAACGTATTTGGCTAAGGTGTACGTAAACATCCGACTTCAACTGTATCTACCCAAGATATGTTTCCGTTTAATCTAAGCAGCCATTTGTTCCAGTAAGGTTGGAGTTGACCTTGGATCCTGATAAATACCTGATTGATGGTGCCCCTGTGGTGCTGGCTGGTTATAGTATGATAAAGGGATGAAGAGCTCAGGGTTGGAGTTCCCTTTAGAATCAGCCACGCAGGGAAGAGGGAGAAGGAAGGACAGTCTGTTGACTGTAAAGAATCAAGTTTAAATAAATAAATAATTAAGTGCATTCTACGAACATGTCATAAAAACATTACAAGAAAAACTATGCTAAATTAAATGATGATCACATCACTGTTTTTACAGTGTCCGATCAAGCAATCAGCCGATTCTTAGGTTATGTCCAAAAAGGCATCCTATTCCCTATATAGTGCACTACTTTTGACCAGCGCCATTAGGGACACAGTGTGTGATCACAACCTGTGGTGAAAATCAATGAATTCTGAATGCTTCACTCATCCATTATATTACAGCCTTCAATAAACATCCAATTGAGAGGGACAGAGAGAACTGCTTCATAGTGTTTCAGGTACTCTTTATCATTTACATGCTAATTGACACCCCGGGGTGCAGTGCATGACAATGGATGATTTGTTTTATTGACAGCAGCATGAGTGATGACACTCTCCTTTCAAACTCACTCCACTATCAAGGATATCCCAAATTGACAACTCCATCCTCTGGTGGCCATTGACAGTGTGATGTTGTGTGTTAATTGGTTGTTCCTCTTACTTACTGCGATATAGTGTACGTCCCAAATGCTACCCTATTCCCTACATTGTGCACTACTTTGATCAGGGCCCATAGTGCACTATGTAGGAAATAGGGTGCCATTTGGGATGCAGACAGTAGATACCCAGGCCCCATAAGCATCAATTTTCAACTGCCATGTTCGAGAAATTCAAAACTTCTAAATGACAGTCTTCCCCAAACAGAACACTGTTTTTATTAAACAGATACTGGATATACCTTTACAGCCCAGACTTTATTTATGTCTCTCTCTGTTAAGAATCATGTTTTGGCAAGACATGTACCAGCAACCTCTAAATCGCCCAGGTTCAGTTCCAAATGGCACCCTATTCCCTATTTACTGCACTACTTCTGACCAGGGCCAATAGGGCTCTCGTCAAATGTAGTGCACCTTAATAGGGAATAGGGTACCATTTTGGACGTATACTCCCAGTCAGCTCCCTCAGCTCCGGGGCAGCTGTAGATTTTAATGTGGCTGTTGGAGTGACATAAAAAAACATCTTAAGAAACATTATAATTTAGCAGCCAAGGTTTTGAAAGGTGGCTGCCACAGAGCTATCTGGGGAAAGCGACATGAGAGGGGGCAGAGAATGATAGTGTGTATGTGTGGTTGTCTCCTGCTCCTACAGCTCTCAGCACATGATTGAGCCAACGGACCCAAATGCACTCTAAAAATACAAGCTGATGAAAAATATGACAGCTCCGGGAGATGGCAGGGGGTTTCTCAGATTGCACTCTGACAACTCTTGTCCTATCTTGGCCCTCTGGGGCTGGGGGTGACCTGGATCTTGCTCTCTTGGAGGACCTGGGGAGAGAGGGAGATTTGGAAATGTTTTGTGCATTTAAAAGTAAAATGTAATTGTAAAAATATATTTTAAAATTAAAATGTAAAAAAATGGCCAAATCAAATATTTTGTCGAAATGCATTTTTATTGTACTTGACACATACCAAAAGCACTAAAATGCAATTAAATGACCACACTTTTTTTTACAAACATGATACATTATCGGCCATGTAGTGACAAATAAACAAACGATCTCGGGCACTATATTTGTATTTTTAAGAGGCACTAGTCATATTTTATGTTACCTCTTGAGATGGGAAAACATGTTGTTTTTTATTAAGTTGAATATGTGCTCTTTATGACAGAAAGTTAAAGCTGCAATATGTAACTTTTTGGGCAACCCAACCAAATGCAGATAGAAAAACGAGTTATAGATCTGGCATTCTCATTAAAAGTACGTTTAAGAAGCTGTATATATGTTCTGTGTGCACTATTTCTATGCTTCCTGTGATGATATTTTAATTTTTGCATCTTTGACTTTCAGTTTTGTACACCAGCTTCAAACAGCTGAAAATACAATATTTTTGGTTATTGAAAATATATTTCACAGCAGTTTAGATGGTAGAATGATTTTTACACCATACATACCTTGCTTGTTTTGTCAAAAACTGAAAATTGGCAAACAATGAAAAATTTTGCCAGCAGAAAATGGTGGTGCAATTTCTGCATATTAGACCTTTAAAATTAGGTGATTAGGTGTTTTTTACTCATCATCACAATTTAAATTATATCACTGCCAAAGTTTTGGCTTGGAGGCCCAAAACATTATCTCCATTAATCATAATAAAGAGCAATTTAAGAAGCCAAATTAGGAACCACTTTGGCAACCCTGTAGATTACATGTCAAAGCCATGCATTTCTGGAATATTGTCAGGCATTGCATGCATTTGAGCAAATATGCATATTAATCTACATGTCCCTCTCTCTGTCTGTCCCTCTGTCTGGTGCTTAGATACAGTGCCTTTTCTGAAAATATTCTGACCCCTTGACTTTTCCCACATTTTGTTATGTTACAGCTTTATTCTAAAATTGATAAAAATTGTTTTTCCCATGCACAATACCCCATAATGACAAAGAAAAAACAGGGTTTTTAGGTATTTTTGCTAATTTATAAAAAATAAAAAACAGAAGTATAACATTTACATAAGTATTCAGACCCTTCACTCAAGACTTTGTTGAAGCACCATTGGCAGTGATTACAGCCTCAAGTCTTCTTGGGTATGATGCTACAAGCTTGGGATAACTCCAGACGTGACACTTGGCATTCAGGCCAAAGAGTTGAATCTTGGTTTCATCAGACCAGAGAATCCTGTTTCTCATGGTCTGAGAGTCTTTAGGCAAACTCCAAGCGGGCTGTCATGTGCCTTTTGCTGAGGAGTGGCTTCCATCTGGCCACTCTACCATAAAGGCCTGACTGGTGGAGTGCTCCAGAGATGGTTGTCCTTCTGGAAGGTTCTCACATCTCTACAGAGGAACTCTAAACCTCTGTCAGAGTGACCATCGGGTTCTTGGACATCTCCCTGACCAAGGCCCTTCTCCCCAGATTTCTCAGTTTGGCCGGGTGGCTGCTGCAGAAATGTTTTGGTACTCTTCCCCAGATCTGTGCCTCGACACAATCCTGTCTCAGAGCTATACAAAAAATTCCTTCAACCTCATGGCTTGGTTTTTGCTCTGACATGCACTGTCAACTGTGGGACCAGAGAGCGAGAGAGCGAGAGAGAGAGAGAGAGAGACAGAGAGAAAGAGACAGAAAGAGACAGAGACAGACAGAGACATGGTTAGAGAGAGACAGAGACATGGAGAGAGAGAGAGACAGAGAGAAAGAGACAGAAAGAGACAGAGACAGAAAGAGACAGAGACAGACAGAGACATGGTTAGAGAGAGACAGAGACATGGAGAGAGAGAGAGACAGAGAGAAAGAGACAGAAAGAGACAGAGACAGAAAGAGACAGAGACAGACAGAGACATGGTTAGAGAGAGACAGAGACATGGAGAGAGAGAGAGAGAGACAGAGAGAGACACAGGGAGAGGGAGAGAGCGAGGCAGAGAGAGATACTTTTGACATTGTCTTTCTTTAATGATACATCCTCTTTTCATTAAAACCTCACCGCCCTCTTCCGCACGATACAAAACAACACCACCCATCACAATAACCAAAACCTCACCACTTTTTGTACAGACGCTCACCCCCCCCGACACACCATATCTACTGAAACATCTCCACACTTTTTATAATTTTATAGAACTCAAATTCCACTCAAAGTTGCGCAGAGACCATCCCATTAAATAATATTACGGGGTCTGTTATCCCTCCACCTTTGACCCTGTTCCTCCTTCTTAGCCAAACAGACAATTCAATAACACACATATGGCCTTTTTCTACTTCGAATACCTGTAGCCCATTATAAATATTCAGACAGAAAACTCCACCCCAAACCTCTCTCACAGACATTCCAAAAGAGACATTAATTGCATTAACCTGGCACACATAGAAAACACATGATGCACAGTTTCAGTCATGACACAGGAAGGATACCCCTGTCCGACTCCCGGGTCGACCCGTGCCAACCAGCTGTAAGTGGCCAGGGCTCCCTGCAGAGCCCTCTACAGGGTAGAGCCACCTCCATCTAAAACCAACCATACTCTCTGCCCCACATACCCTCTGCCACTGATGTGCCTTCACTCCTGTCAGGCTCCTAATGTTCCTCACCTTAATGCAGAGGTTGTAGAGGGCTTTATCTCCCAACCCCTCAAACTCCCCCAGGCTCAGAGTGTTAAAATACAACCAGTCCTCCAGACTCCCTTGCCAGTCCTCAGTCTCTGCCATCATCTGCACTAGTGGAAACATTGGTGGCCCCTCCCCCTTTGGCAGCTCAAACAACCCCCTTACTGGCTCAGTGCCTCCTGAACCTTCCCCAGGAATCTCTCCAGCAGCCTATGTTTGTTGTTCCAGGACTTCTGGGGTTTTCCACCAATCTCTCCTTGAGCATGGAGAACCTAGCTCTTACAAGTGTTTCCTTTGCTTTAACCTGCAAAAAAACTGCCCGTGTCCCTACGTAATTCATCTAAATTAGCCTGGAGGCCTACATTGCCTTGCCCCACCTGCTCTACCTCCGTCTCACTAATACAATGTTCTAGTTCCCCCAATACACTCCTAGCCTCTGAAGATGAGAGAGCTGTATACTCTTGACAGAAAAGCAGAATTTGGAATTTTCCCATACACCACCATCTATAGCATGACTAGGCCCAGCCTCTGCTGTCTGCGTCTCATGGACCCCTGCACATTGACCTTGATTTCCCTCACTGCGCTTGTACCCTCACCTTGTCTATGACCTTTTTGTGGGCACCCAAAGCTCTTATGCCCCAAATCCCACACTCAAAGCACTACAGACTATCTGTGCTGGCAAACCCCATGTAGAGCCCCTGCCTCACTTTAAAATGCACATTTAACTGTTGCTCATTGTTAATGAGAAACTTGAACACTTGCCTCCAGAACGAAACAACATGCTTAACTGCATCTGCATGAAAAACTGCCGACAGTACATGAAAACCCCTAGCAAATTTACCAAAACGACTCTTTCCGGATTTGATCATCCGTAATAAATGCAACTATCACTCTTGTCGAAGGAGTCAAAAGAGGAGAGATCAGCATCAACACGTCCCTTACAAATACTTCAATAGCAATCAGACTACCCACTAAATGTACTATTTTCATGAACACAACCACATATTTGTTCATTTTGGATGCAGAATGTATAAATTCAGCTCCTACCTGTTCGCCGACCGCAAGCAGAACCTCCTCCACCTTATCTCCATTCTCAGAAACACACCTGAATCAATGCCGTAAAGACAGTGTCTCCTCCGCGCAAGGCTGCAAAGCACACCGTTCAAACCCCAGGAAACTAAAACTCCATCCTCTTCTTCCCTAACTTTGAACAAAAACAGCTAGGACAGAGGACAGAGACCTCCACACGGCCTCTCAACTACAAAACACTCCCAGCATGAACTGAGATAGAGAGAAAGAGACAGAGACAGCGAGAGAGAGAGAGAGAGTTCCCTCAGATTACACAGACCCACAAAGAATTTGAAAACATATCCAATTTTGATAAACTCCCATGTCTATTGAGTGAAATACCACAGCGTGCCATCACGCAAGATTTGTGACCTGTTGCCACAAGAAAAGGGCAACCGTTGAAGAACAAACACCATTTTAATTACAACCCATATTTATGTTTATTTATTTTCCCTTTTGTACTTGACTATTTGCACATCGTTACAACACTGTATATAGCCATAATTTGACATTTGAAATGTCTCTATTCCTTTGAAACTTTTGTGAATGTAATGTTTATTTCACTCTTGTTTAATATCTATTTCACTTGCTTTGGCAATGGAAACATGTTTCTCATCCCAATAAAAGCCAGTTGAATTGAATTGAGAGAGAAAGATAGAAAGAGAGGGGCAATATTTGCAGGTTATGTTATCTGCCTAGGGGAGCTCTGCTCTGCTCTACTTAGCTCTGCTCTCTGACATGATGCTGTAATAATGATTTAAGACTGACTGGCTCTTCAGCCTGCATTTCATTTCACACAGCTGTTGCAAATGACTGCATCCCTAGTCCTAGCATCACAAACACACACATACGCACACACACACAAACACACCAACACACACGTCTGTCTGCTCAATGGCTATATCAGTGATTATGAAAGACTACCTCACACTGGTAGAAATGTAAAGCCGCTGCACCGCGTAGCGCCTCACAGTATTATATTATGTTGAACAAATCTCTCCTGCAGGGTCAGGCAATAATAACAAACAATACCCATGCAATTGATGGAGACTTTTCATCGAGTGAGAGACAAGAGATGCAAGAATTGCATTATTTATTTTCGAGGACGGCTTTTTTATTTATAAGTATGAAGGCTCTTCTGATTAGACATCAGGTTTACCTCGCCAGCGTCCAAAATTGAACGCTAAAAAGTAGTGCACTACATAGGGAATAGGGAGCCATTTTTGATGCCGCCAAGTAAGTGTATGTTTGACTGAGGATTTCCCTACATGCATGTTTATCAGTGCTGTGATTCTTATGTAAATGGCTATTACTATCTGTGGGGCATGGGCTATACATGTGTAGTGTGGAGGATAATGAAATTGAGATACGTCCTGTGATGAGCTGTATTACTGGCCTGTATTCAGCTGGGATACCCTCAGGAAAAGACACAGCAAATGCTATCTCACCAGGATGATAGCAGCCTGACACCCCTACACAACAGACTACAAACTACCCATACTGATTCCTTCACACAGGCTACAAACTACACATATCTACTGATTCCTTCACAACGGACTACAAAATACACAAATCTACTGATTCCATCACAACAGGCTACAAACTACACATACCCATACCGATTCCTTATCACAGGCTACAAACTATACATACTCCTAATCACAGGCTACAAACTACACATACCCCTACTGATTCCTTTCTCACAGGCCACAAACTACACATACCCCTACTGATTCCTTCACACAGGCCACAAACTACACATACCCTTACTGATTCCTTCACACAGGCTACAAACTACACATACCCCTACTGATTACTTATCACAGGCTACAAACTGCACATACCCCTACTGATTCCTTCACACAGGTCACAAACTACACATACCCCTACTGATATCTTCACACAGGCTACAAACTACACATACCCCTACTGATTCCATCACAACAGGCTACAAACTACACATACCCCTACTGATTGCTTCACACAGGCTATAAACTACACATACCCCTACATATTCCTTCACACAGGTTACTAACCTGTTGTCGTAAAGTGAGTGTGATGAATTAATTCAGTTCCACACGGTGTCTGTCTTATTTGTGATGGTTTAATTAAACTCTCCATAACAGGAAAACCCATTAGTCCAACTCTGAATTAACAGGACCCCTGCATAGTTTTTTAACTTCTGTTTAGGTGGGGGTTATAATGCCTGTATAGAAACACACCTGTAATACTAGAAAAATGGTCTGCAAACACACAGGCTACAGAAGATCTCAGAAGACTGAGTAGACAAACTGAAAAGACTGGAAAATAGGTTGCAAACCAATAGACTGCAAAGTCCACCCCACTAAACACTGAAAACATTTTTGTGAACAACACCTCTAGTCACCCAAAGAAATCTTAAGACTTGTGAATGAGATCTATTCTATTGACGCCTTTTGTGTGGTGGTCGGCGCCACAGTAGAAGGACGCAGTCATATTCCAACTGAGACGGATACTGTAAGGGGCTTGTGGCTTAGTGTACTAGAGAAAGTCCTGGGTGATTAATCACAGTGACTCCTCCCCCTGCAACCTGCCATGGGACCCACCAACCTCCATGCCTCAGTACAGACAGCAGGGCCTGACCCAGACATACAGTAGATGCTGGGCCAAAACAAGTGCACTGCTAATGCACTGCGCCAAGTCTGTGTGCACGTCCATCACAGAACAAAGGGGGTTCTTGTACAACCATGGATCTAATAGGACACACAAATATCATACCCCCACGACATGCTAACCTATGATATTTATGCCTCTGTAACTTTCTCACTCATCATTATTCACGGTTAATTCAGGATGATCTGTAATCATGGTTGCATATACACATTAGTGTCGAAGTGTTTAGAAACGTTGTCACCCCCTTGACCTGAGATATCTCTATTTTCTTTCTATTTTGGTTAGGTCAGGGTGTGACTAGGGTGGGTACACTAGTTTTGTATTGTCTAGGGTTTTTGTATTGTCTAGGCGTTTTGTATGTATAGGGTTTTGTATTCTATGTTGGTCTGATATGGTTCCCAATCAGAGACAGCTGTTTATCATTGTCTCTGATTGGGGTTCATATTTAGGTAGCCATTTCCCTTTGGTGTTTGTGGGATCTTGTCTATGGGTAGTTGCCTGTCAGCACTCGTTTGTATATCTTCACGTTTCGTTTTGTTAGTTTGTTCAGTGTTCATTCAGTTAAATAAAAGAATGTACGAATACCACGCTGCGCCTTGGTCCGATCCTTATAACGAACATGACAAACGTATTCTAATCTTATTTACATTTAAAGTGACTGGGCACAAAATAATCTGAAACACAACCAAAACAAATAGCAAATGTATCCAACAAATTTGTAATCACAAGCCTGATGTAGTCTTTGCCTGCTATACATTTGGGACCAAATACTACACTTAAGACTACTTTAATACACATACAGTGGGTCGTAAAAGTATTCACCCCCTTGGCATTTTTCCTATTTTGTTGCCTTACAACATGGAATTAAAATGGATTTTTAGGGGGGGTTGTATCATTTGATTTACACAACATGCATACTACTTTGAAGATGCCAAATCATTTTTTATCGTGAAACAAACAAGAAATAAGACAAAGAAACATTGAACTTCACCGTGCGTAACTATTCACCCCCGCCAAAGTCGATACTTTGTAGAGCCTCCTTTTGCAGCAATTACAGCTGCAAGTCTCTTGGGGTATGTCTCTATAAGCTTGGTACATCTAGCCACTGGGATTTTTGCCCATTCTTCAAGGCAAAACTGCTCCATCTCCTTCAAGTTGGATGGGTTCCGTGGTGTACAGCAATCTTTAACTCATACCACAGATTCTCAATTGGATTTAGGTCTAGGCCATTCCAAGACATTTAAATGTTTCTCCTTAAACCACTCAAGTGTTGCTTTAGCAGTATGCTTAGGGTCATTGTCCTGCTGGAAGGTGAACCTCCGTCCCAGTCTCAAGTCTCTGGAAGACTGAAACAGTTTTCACTGTGGGGATGAGGTTCTCGGGGTGATGAGAGGTGTTGGGTTTGTGCCAGACATAGTGTTTTCCATGATGGCCAAAAAGGTCAATTTTTGTCTCATCTGACCAGAGTACATTCTTCCATATGTTTGGGAAGTCTCCTACATGCCTTTTTGGCAAACACCAAACATGTTTGCTTATTTTTATCTGGATACTCTTCCGTAAAGCCCAGCTATGTGGAGTGTACGGCTTAAAGTGGTCATATGGACAGATACTCCAATCTCCGCTGTGGAGATTTGCAGCTCCTTCAGGGTTACCTTTGGTCTCTTTGTTGCCTCTCTGATTAATGCCCTCCTTGCCTGGTACGTGAGTTTTGGTGGGCTGCCCTGTCATGATCGTTTAGAGATGGATTGGACCAAGGTGCAGCGTGGTAGGCGTACATTTTACTTTTATTCAATGACACCGAAAAAAAAAAATACAAAAATGAACATAAAGCTACATGCAGTGCAGAAAGCAACTACACACAAACAAAACCTGACTCCATGGGGGAGGGTCCGGGTGGGCATCTAGCCTCGGTGGTGGCTCCGGTTCGGGACGTAGAACCCGCTCCGCTCGCTGATTCCGTGGAACCGGACCGTTGATCGTTCCCAGAGGAACCGGACTGTAGATCGTCGCCGGGGACTCCGGACCGTAGATCGGAACCCTCGCAGGAGGCTCTGGACTGGGAACCCCCGCTGGAGGCTCTAGGCTGCAGACTGACACTGGAGGCTCTGGACCATAGACTGTCGCTGGGGCTCTGGACTGCAGACCGTCGCTGGAGGGACTGCAGACCGTCGCTGGAGGCTCTGGACTGCAGACTGTCACTGGAGGCTCCGGGTCATGGACCATCAGTGGGGGCTCCGGGCCATGAAACATGACTGGAGGCGCCGGGCCATGAATCACAACTGGAGGCTCCGGGCCTTGAATCATCACTGGAGGCTCCGGGCCATGAATCATCACTGGAGGCTTCGGGCCATGGATCATCACTGGAGGCTCCGGGCCATGAATCATGACTGGAGGCTCCGGGCCATGAATCACGACTGGAGGCTGGAGGCCGGGCCATGAATCACAACTGGAGGCTCCGGGCCATGAATCATCACTGGAGGCTCCGGGCCATGAATCATCACTGGAGGCTCCAGGCCATGAATCATCACTGGAGGCTCCGGGCCATGGATCATCACTGCAGGCTTCGGGCCATGGATCACCACTGGAGGCTTCGGGCCATGGATCATCACTGCAGGCTCCAGGCCATGGATCGTCACTGGAGGCTTCGTGCCATGGATCATCACTGGAGGCTTCGTGCGTGGAGCAGGCACAAGACGTACCAGGCTGGAGACACGCACTGGAGGCCGGGTGCATGGAGCTGGCACAGGATATACTGGACCGTGGAGGCGCACTGGAGGTCTGGAGCATAGAGCTGGCACAACGCGTCCTAGCTGGATGCTCACTTTAGCCTGGCAAGTGCGGGGAGCTGACACCGAGCACACCGGGCTGTGAATCCGCACTGGAGACACAGTGCGTATCACCGCATAACATGGTGCCAGAACGGTCACACGCTCCTTAAAGCGAGTGCGGGGTGTTGGCTCTGGTTTGAAACCTGGCTCCGCCAACCACCCCGTGTTCCCTCCCCCCCAAGAAATTTGGGGCTGCCTCTCGTGCTTGCGTCGTGGTTGCGGCCCCCGGAGTCGTCGTTGATGCTCCTTTGCTGCTTCCGCCTGCTTCCCCAGCAGGCTTTCATATCTCTCCAATACTTCCTCCCAAGTCCAGGCTATTCTCTCCTCAACTTCCTCTATAGACCAGGATGCCATCTCCTCCCGGGCACGCTGCTTGGTCCAGTTGAGGTGGGATCTTTTGTCACGTTCGTCGATGGAAGGAGTAGACCAATGTGTAGCGTGGTAGGCGTACATCTTTCTTTTATTGATGACACTGAAAAAACAATGAATACAAAATTAAACGCACAGTTCTGTAGGGCTGGAAAGCAACAGTACAAAAACATGATCCCACCAACCTAAGCTGGAAAAAAGGCTGCCTAAGTATGATCCCCCAATCAGAGACAACAATACACAGCTGCCTCTGATTGGGAACCATACCCGGCCAACAAAGAAATAGAAAAACTAGAATTGCCACCCAAATCACACCCCGATCTAACCAAATAGAGAAATAAAAAGGCTCTCAGGTCAGGGCGTGACAGGCCCTCTCTTGGCAGGTTTGTTGTGGTGCCATATTCTTTCCATTTTTTAATAATGGATTTAATGGTGCTCCATGGGATGTTCAAAGTTCCTAATATTTTTTAATAACCCAACCCTGATCTGTAGTTCTCCACAACTTTGTCCCTGACCTGTTTGGGGAGCTCCTTGGTCTTCATAGTGCTTGGTGGTGCCCCTTGCTTAGTGGTTTTGCAGACTCTGGGGCCTTTCAGAACAGGTATATACTGTATATACACTGAGATCATGTAACACTTAGCTTGCACACAGGTGGACTTTATTTAACTAATTATGGGACTTCTGAAGGTAATTGGTTGCATCAAATCTTATAAAATGCCAAGGGGTTGAATACATTACAGTACCAGTCAAAAGTTTGGACACACCTACTTTCACATTCTATTTTCTACATTGTAGAATAATGGTAAAGACCTCAAAACTATGAAATAACACATATGGAATCATGTAGTAACCCAAAAAGTTTTAAACAAATCAAAATATATTTTAAATTCTTCAAAATACAGCTTTGCACACTCTTGGCATTCTCTCAACCAGCTTCATGAGGTGGTCACCTGGAATGCATTTCAATTAACAGGTGTGGTTTGTCCAAAGTTTATTTGTGGAAATTCTTTCCTTAATGCATTTGAGCCAATCAGTTGTGTTGTGACAAGTTAAGGTTGGTATACACAGTGGTGAAAAGTACTAAAAATAAAAAAAATACTTGAAGGTACTACATAAGTAGTTTTTTGGTATCTGTACTGTACTTTACTTCCGTATTTATATATTTTTAAAATTTTTACTTCACTACATTCCTAAAGACAATTATGTATTTTTTACTCCATACATTTTCCCTGACACCCAAAAGTACTCGTTACATTTTGAAAGCTTAGCAGGAAAGGAAAAGGGTCTAATTCACACACTTATCAAGAGGTCATCCCTACTGCCTTTGATCTGGCGGACTCACTAAACACATGCTTCAGTTGTAAATGATTGTTGGAGCGTGCCCCTGGCTATCAGTAAATAAATAAAAAACACGAAAATGGTGCTGTATGATTTGCTTAATATAAGGAATTTGAAATGATTATACTTTTACTTCTACTTTTGAAATGTAAGTATACTTTAGCAATTACATTTACTTTTGATACTTAAAACCTCTTAAAATGTTAAGTCCCCATATTTGGGGACTCTATTTGATTTTCTTTTATTTAATTCAGTCTGGTATGAGAACGGTAGCCCCTATTTGCAAAGGCAGGGATACATTCCGGGCTTCCACTTCACCTGCCTCCTCGAGTTTCTTTTTTGTGAAGAAGAAGGGGGGGGGTTTACACCCGTGTATTGACTATAGAGGCATAAATCAGATCACTGTGAGGTACAGTTACCCGCTGCCTCTCTTGGCCAGTGCAATCGAGTTAATACACGGGGTGAGCTAATTCACAAAATTGGATCTCAGGAGCGCGTATCTGGTGCGTATCCGGGAGGGGGATGAGTGGACGACGGCATTTAGTACCACCTCTGGGCACTATGAATACCTCGTCATGCCGTACAGGCTGATGAATGCTCCATCAGTCTTCCAATCCTGGGTGTAGTGGTATATATTGACGACATTCTGATATACTCCGCTACACGCGCCGAGCATGTGTCCCTGGTGAGCAGGGTGCTTGGTTGACTGTTGGAGCATGACCTGTATTTCAAGGCTGAGAAATGTCTGTTCTTCCAACAGTCCGTCTCCTTCCTAGGGTACCTCATTTCCACTTTAGGGGTGGAGATGGAGAGTGACCGCATTTCAGCCATGCTTAATTGGCCTACTCCCACCACGGTAAAGGAGGTGCAGTGGTTTCTAGGGTTTGCCAACTACTACCGGAGGTTTATCCGGGGTTTTGGTCAGGTAGCGGCTTCCATTACCTCACTGCTGAAGGGGGAACCAGTGCGGCTGCGGTGGTCGGCTGAGGCAGAAAGGGCTTTTGGTCACCTGAAGGCTCTGTTTACCTCGGCTCCTGTGCTGGCTCATTTGGATTCCTCTTTGGCGTTCATAGTGGAGGTGGACGCGTCCGAGGCTGGGATAGATGCTGTGCTGTCTCAGCACTCGGGTACGCCACCCAAACTCCGCCCCTGCGCTTTCTTTTCGAAGAAGCTCAGCTCGGTGGAGAGTAACTATGGACCGGGAGTTACTGGCTGTCTTAAAGGCTCTGAAAGTGTGGAGGCATTGGCTTGAGGAGGCTAAACACCCTTTCCTCATCTGGACTGACCACCGCAATATGGAGTACATATGGGCAGCGAGGAAACAGAACCCTCGCCAGGCAAGATGGGCCATGTTTTTCACCCGTTTTGTTTTCACCCAATCCTACAGACCAGGTTCCCAGAATGCGAAGGCAGATGCACTGTCCCGGCTGTATGACACAGAGGAGCAGCCCACGGATCCCACTCCCATACTTCCAGCTTCTTGCCTGGTGGCACTGGTGGTATGGGAGGTGGACGCGGACATTGAGCGGGCATTACGTACTCCCACCCAGTGTCCAGTTGGGTGTCTGTACGTTCCGTCTGATGTCCGCGATCATTTCATCTGTTAGGCTCACATGTCACCCTCCTCTGGTCATCCTGGCATCGGTAGGACAGTGCGCCGTCTTAATGGGAGGCCCACTTTAGCTAAGGACGTGAGGGTTGATGTTTCCTCCTGCTCAGTGTGCGCCCATTGCAAGGCACCTAGACACCTGCCCAGAGGGAAATTACAACCCCTACCCGTTCCACAGCGGCCGTGGTCACACCTATCGGTGGATTTCGTGACAGATCTTCCTCTGTCACAGGGAAACACCATGATCCTGGTCGTAGTGGATCGGTTTTCTAAGTCCTGCCTTCTCCTTCCTTTGTCAGTCTGTAGAGCCGTAGGGAGACCGGGCGAGGCCATGTTCACCCACGTCTTCCGGCACTACGAGGTGCCTGAGGATATAGTTTCTGATCGGGGTCCCCAGTTTACGTCTAGGGTCTGGAGGGCGTATATGGAATGCCTGGGGGTCTCGGTCAGCCTAACCTCGGGTTTTCACCCCGAGAGTAACGGGCAGGTGGAGAGAGTTAACCAGGATGTGGGTGTGCTGGACGGCTTTCATCGCCTGGGCGGAGATGGCCCAAAACTCCCTCCGGGGGGGCCCCGGCGTATACTGTGCGAGCCATCATGGACTCAAGGTGTCGGGCGAGGGGCCTTCAGTACCTTGTGGAGTGGGAGGGGTACTGTCCGGAGGAGACATGCTGGGTGCCGGTGGAGGACATCTTGGACCTGTCGTTACTGCAGGAATTTCACCGTCTCCACCTGGGTCGTCCTGCGCCTTGTCCTCCGGGTCGTCCCCGAGGCCAGTGTCGGTGCACTGCTGGAGCCGCGCGTCAAGGGGGGGATACTGTCACGACTTCCGCCGAAGTCGGTCCCTCTCCTTGCTCGGGCGGCTTTCGGCGGTCGACATCACCGGCCTTCTAGCCATTGCCAATCCACTTTTCATTTTCCTTTTGTTTTGTCTTTGTTTCACACACCTGGTTTCAATTCCCCAATTCCCAAATGTTCATTATTTAACCCTCTGTTTTCCCCATGGTTTTTGTGTGTGTTTGTTTGTTGTTAAGTGGTCATTATTTCTGTGAGCTGGTGTGTTTCCCAGCTTGGAATATTTTGTTGGTTTATTTTCGAGTAAAGTAAAGTTTTTCTCAGTTCTGTGTCCTGCGCCTGACTTCGTCCTACCCGCTACATACTGACACTTGACACATGTTGTGGAAGCCATCTGATGTGTTTCCTTCCAGCTCTGGGCATCAATAATTCAGTTGTAGCTTGTCAATGAAAGCTTACTTTCAAAATGTAAAAAACGGTTATTTTGTGTGTGTTTGATGTTGTGTATTCAGAACTATGTAACTCCTATCTTTTGATCATTTCCAAATAATCTCCCAGATGTCCTCTTTCCAAACATACCAAGGTTTGGCATGTCAGAATCATGTAATTACACATGAATAGCAGTTACTTTGGGGTATGTCTATTTTGGCGGAAATCTACATTTGGCCATTACATCGAAGAGGTTAGTATATTTAAACCCAAATACTTTTTCTCAAGTAGCATTGTACTCAGCGACATTCACTTTTACTTGAGTCATTTTCTATTAAGGTATCTTTACTTTTTGTCAAGTATGACAATTGGGTACTTTTCCACCACTGGGTATACAGAATATAGCCCTATTTGGTAAAAGACCAAGTCCATATTGTGGCAAGAACAGCTCAAATAAGCAAAGAGAAATGACAGTCCATCACTTTAAGACATGAAGGTCAGTCAATATGGAGCATTTCAAGAACTTTGAACGTTTCTTCAAGTGCAGTCGCAAAACATTCAAGTGGTATGATGAAACTGGCTCTCATGAGGACCGCCACAGGAAAGGAAGACACAGAGTTACCTCTGCTGCAGAGGATAAGTTCATTAGTTACCATTCTCAGAAATTGCAGTCCAAATAAATGCTTCACAGAGTTCAAGTAACAGACACATCAACATCAACTGTTCAGAGGAGTCTGCATGAATCAGACCTTCATGGTCGGATTGCTGCCAATAAATCACTACTAAAAGGACACCAACAATAAGAAGAGACTTGCTTGGGACAAGAAACACAAGCAATGGACATTAGACCAGTGTAAATCTGTCCTTTAGTCTGAGTCCAAAAGTGAGATATTTGGTTCCAACCACCGTGTCTTTGTGAGATGCAGAGTATGTGAATGGATGATTTCTGCATGTGTGGTTCCCACAGTGAAGCATGGAGGAGGAGGTGTGATGGTTTGGGATTGCTTTGCTGGTGACACTGTCTGCGATTTACACCGCATTCTGCAGCGATACAACAGCCCATTTGGTTTGCGCATAGTGGGACTATCATTTGTTTTTCCACAGGACAATGACCCAAAACACACATCCAGGTTGTGTAAGGGCTATTTGACCAAGATGGAGAGTGATGGAGTGCTGTATCAGATGTACTGGCCTCCACAATCACCTGACCTCAACCCAATTGAGATGGTTTGAGATGAGGTGGACCGCAGAGTGAAGGAGAAAGAGCCAACAAGTGCTCAGCATTTGTGGAAACTCCTTCAAGACGTTTGGAAAGAATTCCAGGTGAACCTGGTTGAGAGAATGCCAAGAGTGTGCAAAGCTGTCATCAAGGCAAAGAGTGACTACTTTGAAGAATCTCAAATATAAAATATATTTTGATTTGTTTAACACTTTTTTGGTTTCTATATGATTCCATTTGTGTTATTTCATAGTTTTGATGTCTTCGCTATTATTCTAAAATGTGGAAAATAGTCAAAATAAAGAAAAATCCTAGGTGTGTCCCATCTTTTGACTGGTACTGTAAGTGAATTTGTCCAAACTATTTTGGTCCCCTGAAATGGGGGGACTATGTACAAAAAGTGCTGTAATTTCTAAACAGTTCAATTGTTATGGATGAAAGTACCCTCAAATTAAAGCTGACAGTTTGCGCTTTAACATCATAGTGATTGTATCATTTCAAATCCAAAGTGCTGGAGTAGAGAGCCAAAACAACAACAAAACTCTCACTGTCCCAATACCTTTGGAGTTTACTGTATGTGTTTGGCTGATGTGTTTCTAACGGCTTTGTCTGGTCCCTGGAAGCAGCTGTAAAAGCCATTATATCCATTCAACCCAGTCACCTGCTGATGTCAGAAAATACACACACAGACACATGGACCCAAACATTGACACACGCAGCATAGACTAGAGGTATGACCGAGTGGCTGCAGAATGTGGGTCATGATTTAGACTTAGCTGTGTAGGTGTATCTTTCTATGTGTATGCTTGCGTGCGTGTGTGGGTAATGTGTAGGAACCCATCCGATCTTCCATCTATGGGAGCCAGATGAATGTACAGGCCCCAATTACTCTGCATCACCCCTAAGGGAGTGCCCATAAAACCCGCCCTGACATTTTACACAAAGCCATTTTGTCTCCTGTGTTAAAAGCAGGGCAGGGTATCACTATCACTATCGCACAGGGCCCAACCTCAGTAAGCTAACCATACACACATATGGCTGTAATTGGATATCATCACTCATTATTATATATAAGTATCATTGGACCAGCAAAAAAAAGGAACACAACTTACAATAAAGTAATATCTACTCATCATTATCATCCATGCAAATGTAAGCAGACAGCCAGGCAGACAGTGTGAGGAAAGAGACAGAACTGAATGGGCCAGGTCTCAGGTTTATTGAATGACTCAAACAATCTCGATCATCTCCTGTGAGATTCATCAATAAGCACATACTGTCGTTTTAAAGAGGCTAAAAAACGTTTAAATACGCAGCACTAACGATGCAATTAATCCCACAGATCAGACTCTAGTCACAGCACACACAGGACAGCTGGAACACATAGGCTTAATGCTGAGAATGCATTTCTTCTGCCTTCCAAAAAAATCCCCCCAAAATATGCTTTACTCAAATATTTTTTGGCTTGATAACACAGTTCTCTGTAACAATGCCTTTGCTGACTGTTGGGCCTGGTTGTCTGTGCATTTGTGTCTTAATATGTGTTCCTGTGTGTTTGAGGTTCCCTAGCTGAAGGTGGGGCTAAAAATGTGGGCCTACTGACAGAGACAGGGAAGAGGGGAAGACTGGGTAGAGAGGGGGAAGACATTCCCTCAGGGTAGCCTTCGGAGGAGGGAGGAGAATGAACAGCACAGGCACAATGGCAGCAGCAGCTGCAGCTGCATACTAAACAATGTGCTCACACTGTGGGGACAGACTAAGGAGGGAGGAGCTGTCTGCGTCCCAAATGGCACCCTATTCCCTATTTAGTAGACTACTTTTGACCAGGGCCCATAGGGTTCAAATTAGTGCACTAAACAGGGAATAGGGTGCCATTTGGGACACAAACTCTGTCTTACACATTGTTCCTCTACACTACATTAGACAACAGAATGGGAAGGGGCAGGTTGTCGTTGTCAAACAACTATAGCTCTATTTTAGGCTGGCATTAAGTCAGCGCAATTGTCAAACGCACTCTCCTTTGCAATTTCGATCCTGTTAAATCCAGCGCTCTTCTATTTTCAAACCCTAGCGCCAGGATTGGTAATTTACTTGTTTTATATAAACTCGCTTGCACTCAGGTGGGAGGGGCGGCAATATATGAGTTGTGTCCTTAAAATACAGACGCCAAAGTGCCAATTTCAGCAACGCTGATGGGGATAATCAAGACCAACCAAAATCTGTTAACGAGGTTGGTTATGGCAAGGGTTATAGCATGGATTTTGACAGTGGAAGCGCAGCCTATCCAGTTGTGCCCATATGTTCATGGAACAAGAGATATGTGCTTTTTGTGCACATAAACCTTTTATTTACAAACATTATAAAAGTATGTTTTTTCCCATTTCGTTTCATTTGATTAAAATCCAAGCTTCTCCTCCCCTCCTCTCAATGAAGGCTGTTTTGTTTTGTCCTGCCCAATGCATTCGCCAAGTAGTCTAGACTGTTGATAAAGCGTTTGGCTTGTGAGACCGCTTTAAAATAAATCTTAAATCACCAAAGCTTTATTAAAATATCAAGTTTGGGAGCAGAAAAACAGTGAGGGAACATCCCCTTGTTATCTATGTACTGTACATTATTTTAGACAGCTCCTGTTATTATTTTGAAAGTGCATAAAACTCCACGTAGGCTATATACCCTTGGAATGATAGATGAGATGATCTCCTGATCTGATCCCTAGTCAGGATGAGTTGTGATGATTGCAGCAGGTAAAACAGGAATAGTGCTCAGTCTTGTCTGTCAGATAACCAGAACAGAATCCATCCAGTACATGTTGTTGAGGGTGGTTGCACATGGAGATGGAGGTGTATCTGTTTCTATCGGTCTCATCTTGCTTTGACGAAGGCTGTGAGGTTGATGGGTAAGCTCAAATAAGCAAGTAATACTGGCGAGTGCAGTGTGGAGGATTTTCATATCTTTCTTCTCAAGCCTTCATTTGGTGATCATGTGGACGGACACCATTATTCCACAGCTAGCATGTGAGTCAGTGAAGTGTCTCCTCTCCTCTAAGGAGAGAGAGGGAGGAGATGATAGATTGGGTGGCGTGTCCCCTGGGAAGCTAGCTGCAGCCAGGGACAGGGGAGGTATGGTGGCTAAGTCTGAGCCCTGCTCCATCCATCTGCAGCATCTGGCCCTCACACCCAGCCAAGTCAGCCTACTCCACTGGGGGACTGGCGGGGGACTGGCAGCCCTCTGTTCCGCTCTTTCACTCCAGGCTGAGAGGAAGAGAAACAAGCTCTGTCTGTCTCTGTCCTGCTGGGGAGTAAAGTGGAGAACATTGGAGCCAGGAGGACAGTTGCATGGTACAAATCAGAGACTCTCTCTCCCTCTCCTTTCTTCCCCCTCTCCTCGTCTCCACAGTAGCTACATCCAGGAGTGTTGCATGGTGCAAATCTCTCTCTCTCTCTCTCATAGTTTCCACAGTAGAGAAGCCAGATTAGGTTTACTCTGTATTCTGGTAGTCTCCCTCTCTCTTTTCAATTTTCTCTCTCAACACCCTTGGGATCTGTCATTCTCATTCCTGTGCTGTAAAAGTCCAGATAGCCGACTCCTCTTGTCTCTTGTATGGCAGTCACACTGTAAGTATCCCGTGCCTGTGCTGCATTTGGCTCTAACTACAGCAAGGTGTTGTGTTGTGAGATTGTTTTGTGGAAGGAAGGGGGTGAAGAAGAAGACTAGGGGGAATTAAATGAGCCTTGAAGGGAATGGGTTTAGGTAAGTGAAACAAGTTCAGGTGTCAATTCACACACTGAGGTGTATGATTTAAAAATGACTTGTTACAATTTAGTCATTTAGCAGACACTCTTTTCCAGAGACATACAGTAGTGAGTGCATACATTTTCATTCGTACTGGTCCCCCATGTGAATCAAACACACAATCCTGGTGTTGCAAGTCCCATGCTCTTTCAACTGAGCCACACGGGGCCATGTCCATGACTGTGTCATTGCAATGTGTCATTGATCATGATTCAAAGGAATCTATTTCACAGTACATGATGCATAAAGATAAGCTCACAAACCTGACCTGGCATCAGTCAATTATTGACTGATGAGTCAATTCTCATTACGGTGGTCGTGTGTGTGTTACTTCGCTGACTTGATTGCTGATCAGCCCTCCTGACTAAGCTGATAACATTACATTACCAATTTTAACGTTGAATTTTTATAGACAGTTTAAGATAGTTACAGTTAAAGTTTCAAGACAGTTAACCACATTATGACAATATACACCTCTACTGTACTTCCTATTCTGATCCATGCTGCTTTGACAAGGCTTTCACTACAGAGATCTATTCTCCTGCCGTATGCAACTGGGTCCTGGACTTCAGACGGGCCGACCCCAGGTGGTGAAGGTAGGCAACAACACCTCTGCTACACTGGTCCTCAAAACAGGAGCCCCACAAGGGTGCATGCTCATCCCTTTCCTGTACTCGCTGTTCACCCATGACTGCGTGGCCACGCACGTCTTCAACTCAATCATTAAGTTTGCAGATTACACAACAGTGGTAGGCCTGAAGTCCCAACAACGACTAGTCAGCCTACAGGGAGGAGGTGAGTGCCCTAGTGGAGTGGTGCCAGGCAGATGACCTCTCCCTCAGCATCAACAAAACAAAAGAGCTGATCGTGGACTTCAGGAGACAGCAGAGGGTGCACACCCCCATCCACATTGACAGGGCCGTGTGGAGAGGGTGGAAAGCTTTAAGTTCCTCTGCGTGCACATCACTGACAACCTGAAATGGACCATCCACACAGACATAAGTTCCATTGACTCACTCTGTGTGCAATAACACTGTTTAACATTATTTTTTAATGACTACCTCATCAATGTATTTTACACATGCAAGGTCCCTCGGTCGAGGTCCCTCGGGTCGAGCAGTGAATTTCAAACAAAGATTCAACTGCAGGTTGTCCAATGCCTCACAAAGAAGGGCACCTATTGGTAGATGGGTAAAAAAAAGCATACATTGAATATCCCTTTGAGCATGGTGAAGTTATTCATTACTTTGGATGGTGTATCAATGCACCCAGTCACTACAAAGATACAGGTGTCCTTCCTAATTCAGTTGACGGAGAGGAAGGAAACCGCTCACAGATTTCACCATGAGGCCAATGGAGACTTTAAAACAGTTACAGACTTTAGTGGCTGTAATAGGAGAACTAAGGATCTATCAACAACATTGTTGTTACTCCACAATACTCACCTAAATGACAGAGTTAAAAGTAGGAAGCCTGTACAGAATACAAATATTCCAAAACATGCATCCTGTTTGCAATAAGGCACTAAAGTAAAACTGCAAAACAATTTGGCAATGTCCTGAATACAAAGCGTTATGTTTGGGGCAAATCCAAAACATCACTGAGTACCGCTCTTCATATATTCAAGCATAGTGTTGGCTACATCATGTTATGGGTATACTTGTCATCGGCAAAGACTAGGGAGGTTTATTTTACGATGAAAATAAACTGTACAGAACTAGCACAGGCAAAATCCTAGAGGAAAACCTGGTTCAGTCTGCTTTCCACCAGACACTGGGAGACAAATTCATATTTCAGCAGGACAATAACCTCAAACACAAGGCCAAATATAAACTTAGTTGCTTACCAAGACAACACTGAATGTTCCTGAGTGGCCTAGTTAGAGTTTTGACTTAAATTGTCTTCAAAATATATGACAAGACTTGAAAATGGCTGTCAAGCAATGATCAACAACCGACTTGACAGAGCTTTAAGAGTTCAAAAATAATAATAATGGAAAAATATTGTACAATCGAGGAGTGCAAATCTCTTAGAGGCTTACCCAGAAAGACTCACAGCTGTAGTTGCTGCCATGTATTGACAGGGGTGTGAATACTTACAGTACCAATCAAAAGTTTGGACACTACATTGTAGAATAATAGTGAAGACATCACAATTATGAAATAACACGTATGGAATCCTGTAGTAAACAAAAAAGTGTTAAGCAATTCAAAATATATTTTAGATTTAAGATTCTTCAAAGTAGCCACCCTTTGCCTTGACGACAGCTTTGCACACTCTTGGCATTCTCTCAACCAGATTCATGAGGTAGTCACCTGTAATGCATTTCAATTAACAGGTGTGCTTTGTAAAAAGTGAATGTGTGGAATTTCTAATGTGTTTGAGCCAATCACTTGTGTTGTGACAAGGTAGGGGTGGTATACAGAAGATAGCCCTATTTCGTAAAAGACCAAGTCCATATTATGGCAAGAATAAGCAAAGAGAAACGACAGTCCATCATTACTTTAAGACATGAAGGTCAGTCAATCTGGAACATTTCAAGAACTTTGAACGTTTCTTCAAGTGCAGTTGCAAAAACCATCAAGCTCTATGATGAAACTGTCTCTCATGAGGATCACCACAGGAAAGGAAGACCCAGAGTTACCTCTGCTGCAGAGGATAAATTCATTAGAGTCAACTGCACCTCAGATTGCAGCCCAAATAAATGCTTCAGATTTCAAGTAACAGACACATCTCAACATCAACTATTCAGAGGAGACTGCGTGATTCAGGACTTCATGGTCGAATTGCTGCCAAGAAACCACTACTAAAGGACACCGATAAGAAGAAGAGACTTGCTTGGGCCAAGAAACACAAGCAATGGACATTAGACAGGTGGAAATCTGTCCTTTGTTCTGATGAGTCCACATGCAGAGATTTTTGTTTCCAACCGCCATGTCTTTGTGAGACGCAGAGTAGGTGAACGGATGATCTCTGCATGTGTGGTTCCTACCGTGAACCATGGAGGAGGAGGTGTGATGGCGTGGGGGTGATTTGCTGGTGACACTGTCTGTGATTTATTTAGAATTCAAGGCACACTTAACCAGCATGGCTACCACAGCATTCTGCAGCGATACGCCATCCAATCTGGTTTGAGCTTAGTGGGACTATCAATTGTTTTTCAACAGGATAATGACCCAAAACACACCTCCAGGCTGTGTAAGGGCTATTTGACCAAGGAGAGTGCTAGAGTGCTGCATCAGATGACCTGGCCTCCACAATCACCTGACCTCAACCCAATTGAGATGGTTTGGGGTGAGTTGGACCGCAAAGTGAAGGAAAAGCAGCCAACAATTGCTCAGCATATGTGAGAACTTCTTCAAGACAGTTGGAAAAGCATTCCTCATGAAGCTGGTTGAGAGAATGCCAAGAGTGTGCAAAGTTTGTCACCTAGGCAAAGGGTGGCTACTTTGAAGAATCTCAAATATAACAATTTTTTATTTGTTTAACACTTTTTTGGTTACTACATGATTCCATGTCTTATTTCCTAGTTTTGATGTCTTCACTATTATTCTACAGTGTAGAAAAAAGTAAAAATAAAGAAAAACCCTTGAATTAATAGGTGTGTCCAAACTTTTTACTGGTACGTAAATGAGATATTTCTGTATTTAATTTTCAATAAATGTTCTAACATTTCTAAAAACCTGTTTTCACTTTGTCATTATGGAGTACCATGTGTACCAGTGAAAATAAACACATTTAATACATTTTGAATTCAGTCTAACAACAAAATGTGGAATAAGTCAAGGGGTAAGAATACTTTCTGAAGGCACTGTGTACTGTATTCTAATCCAGGCTCATCCAATGTAACTACTACTGTACACACCTTTTCTATTCATATACTGTCCATAATGTTTATACACACTATCATATACATATATGTATTCATATTCTGGACTCTAACATTGCTCGTTCTAATATTTCTCGATTTTTAATTCCTTTCTTTCATTCATTTGTATTTACGTGTATTGTTGTTTTTTGTATTGTTAGATATTGCTGCACTGTTGGAGCTAGGAACATAAGCATTTCTCTGCACCTGTGATAACATCTGCAAAATATGTGTATGCAACCAATAAAGTTACATTTGATTTATTCTATGCAGTAGCTTCAGTAAATGGCAATCTTAAAATATATGGGGTGTGAGGCACTTGGCCAGAGACATCTTGACTATAATGTGAGTCCCAGCCAAGCCAGCACACTGTGGGAACACCACTTTAAGGAAACCAGTTCTGATTACATGGTTATATTCAAATTCTGCCTACTGATCTGTACAGCAATTGACTCACATCTCTCAGATCCTCTCCACATGTTAAATATAAAATCAGACTCTTATTTTCTCTCACCCAATAAAATCATAGGGAAAATATAATACACAGTCCCACAGAGAGTAGTTTTACACAGTGCAAAGTGAATAATACACGATAACCAAAATACAAGATAACCAAGAGGGATATGACATCATCTTCATAACTAATACCCCAAGGTATTTCAAAACAATGAAATAAAATAACAATTTCATTATAAATCAAGCTATACAGTACAGGTTTCCCCATACAACAGCATCAGGAAGGCAAATAAGGAACCCCAACTACTCTATATAGCCTATGTGTGTGATAAGGTACAAAGATTACCCACATTTTTGGGAACTTTGATAATCATAACAGAGTTGTCTATGCAGCCCACTGGGCACAGATGTCAATTCAACGTCTATTCCACGTTGGTTCAACGTAATTGAATTGACATGACATGGAAACAACGTTGATTCAACCAGTGTGTGCCCAGTGGGAGGTCTGTGTCAAACACATAGCCTACACAACCAAGAGTAGAGAGCAAGACTTTTTCTCTGAGATCAGCGTACTAAGCCTCGGGGGCACGGAGAAAAAAGAGGAGAAAGGAGAAATGTGTCGGCAGAGTTTTTGGCCCTGTAAGCATTTCTGTCCATACAGAGTAAATCTGGGGTGATGTGACATACAGATTTAATGAAGCAGTCTGTATGCCTATTGAAGCCTAGAAACTCAGCCTCTGGCTGCATCGCAAATGCCACCCTATTCCATATTTAGTGCACTACTTTTGATCAGGGCCAATAGGGCTCTAGTCAAAAGTATTATACAACTGTATATAGGGAATAAGGTACAATTTGGGATGCACACTCCG
The DNA here is from genome assembly GCF_018296145.1 of Oncorhynchus tshawytscha. Classification (NCBI taxonomy): domain Eukaryota; kingdom Metazoa; phylum Chordata; class Actinopteri; order Salmoniformes; family Salmonidae; genus Oncorhynchus; species Oncorhynchus tshawytscha. The sequence goes on along the minus strand of NC_056431.1, from coordinate 56,012,300 downwards.
TGCTGTAGATGCCACCTTGTGCTGTAGATAGTACTAGAATCATTGCACCTTGTAGTACTTCACGATTCAAGAAGCGTGCTTCACCAGTCTGCCTGCCTGCCTGTCAGTGTCAGTGCTTGAAGGTTCAATGCTCATGTAAATCCCCTACAAAGATTAGTGTTGTATTCTTCACCAAAATCTTTTTTCACTTGTCTTCCAAAAGAGATAATACACATTATTTTCCCAAAAGGCATCTTATTCCCTACATAGTGCGCTACTTTTGAACAGGGCCCATAGGGTCACTCACAAAGGTGGTGACCCCTCTGACATGAATAATTATCGTCTGATCTCTAAACTGTCTTGCCTAGCAAAAATGTTTGAATCTTTTCCAACACACACATTAGATCTTTTCTAGCCACAACATGTATTCTAAGTCCATCAGTCTGGTTTTCTGGCCAGATCATAGCACTATATCTGTTGCTTCTTTGGTGATAAATTACATTGTAAATTGCATTGACAAAAGGCAGTATTGTGCTGGCCTTTTCAATCGACCTGTCGAAGGTTTTTGATGCTGTTCACCACTGATTATTAGTAGTCATTTTTTATTAATTAGTTTAACTAGGCAAGTCAGTTAAGAACAAATTATCATTTACAATGACAACCTACCCCAGCCAAACCCTAACCCAGACGATGCTGGGCCAATTGTGCACCGCCCTATGGGACTCCCAATCACAGGTGGTTGTGTTACAGCCTGGAATCAAACCAGGGTCTGTAGTGATGCCTCTAGAACTGAGATGCAGTGCCTTAGACCGCTGCGCGACTCGGGAGACCAAAATAGGGCATGCCTTCCGTTAAATAGCAGAAAACAAATAATTCAGTCAACATTCAACCCAGTTATAGATTATGGTGAAATCGTCTATATGAATGTGGCTGCCGCTGTATTGAAACCATTGGATACAGTTTATCATAGTGCACTGCACTTTATTACAGGTGACAGGTTCAATACACATCACTGTCTTCTGTGTCAGAAAGTAGGCTGGCCCTCTCTTAAGTCTTCTCGATCATTTCCCTGCTCTCTTTTTGATTATAAAGCTATCTTGTTCAAACAACATACCTTACTTCATTATTAAATTACAGACATGCGAGTCACCAGACCCGATCACAGGCATGGCTAACTCTAGAGGCCCCATTGATCTCTTCAGCATTAGGTAAATCTGCATTCAGTTTTTTTGTGCCTTGTATATGCAATGATCTGCAGAGCTCTCTGCACGTTGATGCTCTTCTGCCTCTTGGGCAGTTCAAGTTGTTAATGGATGACCTCATTGTTGAGGAATATGTTTGCTTCTTAAATTGACTGTATTATTGAATGTATTTTGTATTATTAAAATGTATTTAAACAGAAAAATCCCATTGAGACCAAGGCTTCTTTTACAAGGGAGCCCTGCACACAGTCATACAAATTCAGAATATTTACAATTCCAACACAGTAAAAACATACTTTTCTTAAATTACTTGTAAATATTGTAACATACAAAACACCATCATGAAAAAAACCCATTCCTCAGTAGAAAAGTAATCAACCAGCTGTCTGAAATGCCCTAGCGGTACCAAGACATCCAACTTTATAGAGTTTTTGACATCATTCCACAAGTAAGGTGCAGATCTACCTAATTCAGTGGAGACCGAAGGGATCTCTAGAAGGGATCTCTAGAAGGGATCTCTAGAAGGGATCTCTAGAAGGGATCTCTAGAGTCAGCCTTCCCTGAGATCCGGGGCTGGTGACTCATATGTCTGTAATTTAACAATGAAGGATGAAGTATGAAGGAAGTTTGCACAAGAGGGCTTTATAAACTAAGAGAGCAGTGCATTGATCTACGAGATTTATTACATCGTATGTTTTAATGTTGTACATTTTAGAAATTGTGTTCATGCAGGGCTCCCTTGGAAACGAGACATTAACCTCTCTGGGATATATGGGACGGTAGCATCCCACCTCGCCAACAGCCAGTGAAATTGCAGGGCGCCAAATTAAAATTCCTCAAACATACAAGTATTTTACACCACTTTAAAGATAAACTTGTTGTAAATCCAGCCACAGTTTCCGATTTCAAAAAGGCTTTATAACGAAAGCACACCAAACGATTATTTTAGGTCAGCACCTAGTCACAGAAAAACACAGCCATTTTTCCAGCCAAAGAGAGGAGTCACAAAAAGCAGAAATAGAGATAAAATTAATCACTAACCTTTGATGATCTTCATCAGATGACACTCATAGGACTTCACGTTACACAAGACATGTATGTTTTGTTCCATAAAGTTCATATTTATATTCAAAAATCTCAGTTTACATTTGTGCGTTATGTTCAGTAATGTTTTGCTTCCAAAACATCCGGTGATTTTGCAGAGAGCCACATCAATTTACAGAAATACTCGTCATAAATGTTGATGAAAATACAAGTGTTATGCATGGAATTTTAGACCAACTTCTCCTAAATGCAACCGCTGTGTCAGATTTTTTTTTTTAAATACGCAAAAGCACACCATGCAATAATCTGAGTACAGCGCTCAGACACAGAAACAAGCAATACAGATACCCGCCATGTTGTGGAGTCAACAGAAGTCAGAAATAGCATTATAAATATTCACTTACATTTGATGATCTTAATCAGAATGCACTCCCAGAAATTCCAGTTCCACAATAAATGTTTGTTTTGTTCGATAAAGTCCATCATTTATGTCCAAATACCTCCTTTTTGTTTGCGCGTTTAGCCCAGTAATCCAAATTCATGAGGCGCTAGCACTAGGTCCAGACGAAAAGTCAAAACGTTCCGTTACAGTTCGTAGAAACATGTCAAACAACCTATAAAATCAATCTTTAGGATGTTTTTAACATAAATCTTCAATAATGTTCCAACCGGAGAATTCCTTTATCTTTAGAAATGCAATGGAACGCAAATAACTCTCACGGGAGCGCGTGAGACTGAGCTCATGGCACTCTGCCAGACCACTGACTCAAATAGCCCTCAATCCACCCTCCTTCACAGTGGAAGCTCTAAAGACGGTTCTAAAGACTGTTGACATCTAGTGGAAGCCTTAGGAAGTGCAATATGACCCCATAGACACTGTATATTCGATAGGCAATGGCTTGAAAAACCTCAAACCTCAGATTTCCCACTTCCTGTTTGGATTTCTTCTCAGGTTTTTGCCTGCCATATGAGTTCTGTTATACTCACATACATCATTCAAACAGTTTTAGAAACGTCAGAGTGTTTTCTATCCAAATCTAATAATTATATGCATATTCTAGCTTGTAGGCCTGAGTAGCAGGCAGTTTACTCTGGGCACCTTTTTATCACAACACAATATCTTGCTTCACCTCTCTCCCACATCACCAGGCTCCATCCATCAACATATGTTGACTGACTGTGACTGTCTCAGTTAACAATGTAGCAGGAGGAAAACATGCATTGTTCTTTGGTGAACAAAATGTGTCACATACACAAATTATTTGCTCCATTAAAAGACACATTCAAGATAACAATTTACAGTTTTTTTCAATTGCTAACATGCACTGGTCAAAACTGAAGTCACATTCTCAAAACTCTTCACACAGTCAGCGAAACAGAAGTGTATGTGGACCAAACTGTGAATCATTTTTCATTGCTTTCACACAAAATCCATTCAATGACCACATTCTCCAAAATCCATGAACTATTTTGTCATTCATACTCCAGCCCTGCAAAACTATATATTTGCAGCACGTTTTCAAATGCAAACACACTGTTTCCAAAACTGTTAAAACACATTCAAAACAGAATGATTGCAAATGTCGTGCATTTCTGCAGTAACCAGATTGAAACATATAGAAAATCTCAGCAGAATATTTAATTATTCCAAACACAGCTGATTGCAATTTCAGCTGAACGCCTACCCAAGTGTCCTGTTTTTAGTCTCCTTACCAAACAGACAAAAAAGGGCAGCTTCGGAATGATTTAGTTTGGAAACATGGATCAAGGAAGACGGGTTGGTGGGGAAAGAAGAGTGGCAGGGAGAGGGAGACAGGTTGGTGGGGATAGAAGAGTGGCAGGGAGAGGGAGACAGGTTGGTGGGGATAGAAGAGTGGCAGGGAGAGGGAGACAGGTTGGTGGGGAAAGAAGAGAGTGGCAGGAAGAGGGAGACAGGTTGGTGGGGAAAGAAGAGTGGCAGGGAGAGGGAGACAGGTTGGTGGGGAAGAGTGGCAGGAAGAGGGAGACAGGTTGGTGGGGAAAGAAGAGGGCAGGAAGAGGGAGACAGGTTGGTGGGGAAAGAAGAGTGGCAGGAGAGGGAGACAGGTTGGTGGGGAAAGAAGAGTGGCAGGAAGAGGGAGACAGGTTGGTGGGGAAAGAAGAGTGGCAGGGAGAGGGAGACAGGTTGGTGGGGAAAGAAGAGTGGCAGGGAGAGGGAGACAGGTTGGTGGGGAAAGAAGAGTGGCAGGGAGAGGGAGAATGCGTGGAGGACAAAGGAGAGGAAGACCAAGAGCGGTGGTCTCTGATGAGATAAGGGCCACAATTATTGACCATGTTGTAAACCATGGTCTCTTTGAGAGAGGACGGTTTAAGGGTGTTCCCATTTTTACATGTACTGACATTTTGAAATATATTGATTGTTTTGTGTTTTTCAGTAGGATCCAAAGGTTGCCTCCCACAGAAGGGAGAGGCAGAAAATTATCAGATGCGCAGGAAAATGCAATTGTTGACATGGTTAATTGGCAACAAAGCAATAAAACTGCGGGAAATTTGGGACAGAGTGCTGGCAGACAATATCACTTTTGGGAATGTGAATACGGTCAGCACAACGACAATTGCCAGAGTCCTAGAGAAACATTAAATAAGGATGAAGCAGTTGTACTCTGTACCCTTTGAGAGAAACGGTGTGAATGTGTGTGAAATGTGTAAAAGAACTCTCGTATCAATATGTCCAGGTAAGATGTCTGTTCAATAATCAAACAGGGTACATACACAGCTATGCATAACGAAATTACTGTAAAACTGTGTATTTATAGTATTTTAGAGTAATGGAGATGGAAGTGCAAACATTCATCTTTGTGGATAAAGCTGGATTCAACCTGGCAAAAACATGCCGCAGGGGAAGAAATGTGATTGGACAGAGAGCAACCATGGATGTCCCAGACCAGAGAGGAGGTAACATCACAATGTGTGCAGCACTGTCCAATGATGGATTGCTGTTACACAAACCACTCATTGGCCCCTACAATACAGAGGCATATTTATTTTCTGCTTGACCTGCATAATTGACTTGCGCCAGCAGAGGAGAGAGGGGCAAGAAACTCCCCTACCTTCGTTGTGTGAGATAAATGTGGCATTCCACCACTCTGCTGCAGTCACAGACTGGTTTGCTGCACATCCCAGGATGTCAGTACTATTCCTGCCTCCATACTCCCCCTATCCTAAACCCCATAGAGGAGTTTTTCTCTGCATGGAGGTGGAAGGTTTATGACCACCATTCACATGGCCAGATGTCCTTACTGAATGCCATGAATGCGGGGTGTGGAGACACTTCTCCTGGAGACTGCCAGGGTTCGATTAGACATTCAGGAAGATACTTTCCAAGATGCATCGCCAGAGAAGACATAAGATGTGAGGTTGATGAGAACTTGTGGCCAAAGAGAGGGAGAACTAGAACTTTCACAGTACTGTACAGTATGAGTGATTTATACTATACATGGTGATGAGAACTAGAACCCTCACAGTACTGTACAGTATGTTTTTTTTTCAATTTAGTATTATTGCAGCCCTGGAATTTCAGGAATTTGTATTTTGTTTCAACTTTTTATTTTTCACAAGTAAATTACTATATTCAAAGATATAGAAAGAATTATGGGTATTGAAACAAATTGCTGCATTTCTGATTCATTCGTAACATATACTTTAGTATATGACAATGTATGCTTTCTGAGTGAGAATTGTTGCCAGTGTTATAGTCGAACAAGCTTATTTTGAGACATGTATGAAGTGTTTTGGTGGTTTGAGTGAGTTTTGGAGGTGAGATTAACTGTTTGGCCAAGATGCATGTTGGTAATGCAGACTGTGTAAAGAGTTTTGAAAGATTGGCATCAGTATTGACCGATAATTGTTAGCAATTGAAAAAAAACTAAGATGCTCATCAAATACAATTTACATGGTGTTTCACTCCTGAGGGTTCACGGATTTCAGGAACTCATATTCTTCAATACCAAAGTACATAATTATACTGTTATTATGTTATCTGCCATTATATTTAGCTGAAACACAATTATTGGGAAAACAAGTAAGAGCATTGATGTACAAACCTGTTAGCGTACTTGATATACAACATGGACAATTAGACATATTATAGTGTACACTATTATTGAAGTGATCTGATCTTTATGATTAGGAACATATATCACTGAAGCAGGGCCGGTCCTTGCCGTTCTGCCGCCCTAGGCTAGACCAAAAAATGCTGCCCCCACAAAACTAGAATAGTCCCAGTAAGCAAAAGTATTTTCCTGACGTTGAAGTTAGGTTCAATTTAGGTTCTCAATGAAAGGTGAAAATGTATTTTCTGTATGTTTAAAAATACATATTTTCCAGTACGTTGAAAAGGCATCTTTTACGGATGTTGAAAAATACGTATTTTCCAGACGTTGAAATCAGGATGAAAGTTGAAAATATGTATTTTCCAAATGTTGAAATCAGGCTTATTTTAGGTCCTGAATGAAAGTTGAAAATAAGTCATTTATAGGCATCTATGTTTGGGCCAAATCAAGGCTGGTCCAGACCAATGTCCGTGGATGTGGAAATTAAGTCTGGAACTGCACCAAAAAAAGATGTCCAAAAGGCGTCAGTGTCGGTCCATGCTTACTGAGGTGTAGCCTATAGTGTTGCCTAAAATTTTATTTTATGAATGCCATCTATGTGGTAGACTTTAAAAAAAAAAAGACATCCGGACTGGACCAAATAAAAAAGTCCAAAAGACGTTGTTGGCTAGTGCTTACTGGGGTGTAGCTTACCATGTCGGCCCTTAATGGAATTTGATGAATGCCCATCCATGTGCTAGGCCCAACGTTTGTAAAACAGGCTGTTGCATTGGCTTTATTAGTCCTGATTCCTGTGACTAATCAATTTGGCTATTTAAGCTTTGAATATCAGCTACCCGACTTTAACAGGAGTTATCGTGAGCCTACTTGTAATGTGTTTACACAGCGGGAGATGCACAAGTATTTTATTTTTCACTATGATCAGCTTGTCAAAGATTGACAAATATAAACTTGAAACCACTGATCATCACAATGGGGTGAAACTCCTGGACAACAGTTGTGATTGTCCATTCCATATTATCCATTTAACTTTGACCTGACCTGTTTTTAGGATGTGTTGTTTGCAAACATAACAGCTCATTTATTTGATTGAGTGCCATTTAGGTTAGGCTATTTGATCGGAGAAACCTGCATGATGTAAAAAGTGTCCATCTCATTACATTGTCATCCATTTTATCTCCCGTCTGTAGGCTACAGAAAATGGCACACTCTTTCTAGCTACATGATTTATGTTAGATGATCTTTTTAACGGAACATTGGTGGAGCGCTGCAGAGATGCATCTCTCCAACTTCACCCTGGAGAGGCGCGCTGGGAACGGACAAGGTAAGTATTTTGCGCCAATGCCTTAGACAAAGTGGGCACTGCTTATCAAAGGACGGCGTCAGTGCTCACCTAAAAAGCCCATATGCTACTGGTTGAGAGAAATTGTCAAGTATGTGAGGTTTGTGTTGGAGGTGCGTCTTGGTCGGTTTAGCTCAGGAAGTGCTACCCTCGTCAATCTGCCTCCTTAGGCGGCTGCCTACTCCTGCCTGATGAGCGTGCCGGATGTGCACTGAAGGCATCTCTAAATGGAACATTATTAAATCTCTTGAGTATAAACAGCTCACATTTTATACATCCAGGACAACTTACAATAGTGAGTGCATACATTTTCTTTTTTTCATACTGGTTCCTCGTGGGAATCGAACCCACAACCCTGGCCTTGCAAGCATCATGCTCTACCAACTTAGCTACATGAGACCGCCACTGCTGCCTGAAGCTAGAACATAACGTCAAACTAACATCAAACTTTATTAGTAGCTTAGACCAGCTTTATGGAGTAAGACGTGGGATAGGAATAGGAGACGATTATAAATGTCTCAACCCTGCATGGCTGAGCCCCACAGGGGCTAGCATAGTCAACAGACCTACCACTTGGTGTTTTCCTATGGTAACACAGATTTAACGCTCTCTAGCTCAGGGACGTCAACCTAGTCAGGGGATGTGTTACACAGTACAGTCCCATTGAGGTTAATGTGTTCCACAGTAACTTCCCATTGAGGTTTATTGTGGGTGAAGAGAGGAACTGCAATGCATTACCCCTGTGGAATGAATGAATGAATGAACAAATTAACGAAAGAACAAATTAATGAATTCTATCTCTGGAAGTATGCTTTGTGATTTTCATTTCACCTGGTGATGAATGATGAATGAACATCAAGTAATGTTTATGGAACCACGTGACCTACTATGACCTTTTATGAGCTGTTCTGGATGGAAGCACATTATGAACCTTTATGAGCAGTTCTGGATGGAACCATGTGACCTTTTATGAGCTGTTCTGGATGGAACCACATGACCTACTATAACCCTTTATGAGCAGTTCTGGATGGAACCACATGAACTACTATGAACCTTTATGAGTTCTTCTGGATGTCTGGGATCTCTTTCTCAGTTTCTCTCGCTCTCCCTACCCCTCTCCCTCTCTATCCTTCTCTCGCCCTACCTCTGTCAATTCAATTCACTTAAATTCACGGGGCTTTATTGGCATGGGAAACATATGTTAACATTGCCAAAGCAAGTGAAGTAGATAATATGCAAAAGTGAAATAACCAATAAACATAAACAGTAAACATTACACTCAAAGAAGTTCCAAAAGAATAAAGACATTACAAATGTCATATTATATATATATAATATATATATATTATATATAGTTTTGTAACGATGTACAAATGGTTAAAGTACAAAAGGGAAAATAAATAAGCATACATATGGGTTGTATTTATAATGGTGTTTGTTCTTCACTGGTTGACCTTTTCTTGTGGCAACAGGTCTTGCTGCTGTGATGGCATACTGTGGTATTTCACCCAGTAGATATTGGAGTTTATCAAAATCGGGTTTGTTTTCGAATTCTTTGTGGATCTGTGTAATCTGAGGGAAATATGTATCTCTAATATGGTCATACGTTGGACAGGAGGTTAGGAAGTGCAGCTCAGTTTCTACCTCATTTTGTGGGCAATGTGCACATAGCCTGTCTTCTCTTGAGAGCCAGGTCTGTCTACGGCGGCCTTTCTCAATAGCAAGGCTATGCTCACTGAGTCTGTACATAGTTAAAGCTTTCCTTAAGTTTGTGTCAGTCACAGTGGTCAGGTATTCTGCCACTGTGTACTCTGTTTAGGGACAAATAGCATTCTAGTGTGCTCTTTTTTTTGTTAATTCTTTCCAATGTGTCAAGTAATTATCTTTTTGTTTTCTCATGATTTGGTTGGGTCTAATTGTGTTGATGTCCTGGGGCATGTTTGTGTTTGTGAACAGAGCCCCAGGACCAGCTTGCTTGAAGGGGACTCTTCTCCAGGTTCATCTCTCTGTAGGTGATGGCTTTGTTATGGAATGTTTGGGAATCGCTTCCTTTTAGGTGTTTGTAGAATTTAACGTCTCTTTTCTGGATTTTGATAATTAGCAGGTATCGGCCTAATTCTGCTCTGCATGCATTATTTGGTGTTCTACGTTGTACACAGAGGATATTTTTGCAGAATTCTGCATGCAGTCTCAATTTGGTGTTTGTCCCATTTTGTGAATTCTTGGTTGGTGAGCGGATCCCAGACCTCACAACCATAAAGGGCAATGGTTCTATAACTGATTCAAGTATTTCTTGCCAGATCCTAATTGGTATGTAGAATTTTATGTCCCTTTTGATGGCATAGAAAGGCCCTTCTTGCCTTGTCTCTCAGATCGTTTACAGCTTTGTGGAAGTTACCTGTGGCGCTGATGTTTAGGCCAAGGTATGTATTGTTTTTTTGTGTGCACTAGGGCAACGGTGTCTAGATGGAATTTGTATTTGTGGTCCTCGCGACGGGAACACCATTATTTTGGTCTGTCTCTATCTTCCTCTCTTCCCCTCTCCTCCCCCCTTATCCTCACATTCCCTTCTCCTCCCCCCTCTCTCCCTCTCTGTCCATACTGTGATTTATCCCCAGGTCATGTCATCAAATCAAATCTGTCCATACTGTGATTTATCCCCTTCTAGTTCCGACAATGTCATGTCTTATACAAATGAATATGTACAGCCATCTAGGCAAGATACAGTAGATGATATCGAGTACAGTATATACATATGAGATAAGTATGTAAACCAAGTTCATAGTTAAAGTGGCAGTGATACATGTATTTAAGTATTCATTAAGTGCAATTATTTAAAACAAATAAAAGCCATACCAAAGTGGCAACAGTGGCATAGTTAAAGTGGCAACATGTATTACATAAGCAGTAGTGATGTAGGGTAAGTAACATTATATATAGCATTGTTTAAAGTGGCTAGTGATATATTTACATAATTTCCCATCAATTCCCATGATTAAAGTGGCTGGAGTAGAGTCAGTGTCATTGAAAGCCTCTAAAGTTGAATTTACTGGCATGAAATGAACCCTCCTCTCTTATGCCCTCGCCCTGCTTAGGAGCAACGCAACAATGTGTGTTATATTAATTAGGTAAGGCTGATAATGGACTTTGAAGGTGGTTAGTAGAAGTGTAAAGTGTCTGTCCACCGACTCCACTTAAAGGATACAGGATATGATTACATTGTTGATGATTGGACAGCAGTTCACTACAGTTTTGATCACAAGGAATTGGATTTTGAATCTAAAAAGGTACATCCTAATTGTTGTTACAGTGCAGATACAGTATTCAGTATGTCTTGTTGACCGAGGGATGAACAATCAATATATCCATCACATATCTTGTCTAGTTTAGATCCTCATAAACCACCTTTTAAAGCCATCAGAGCAGTTTCCCTCCTAGCTCTCTCGGTGACCCTCTACCACTGTCCTATTCTGTCTTCGTGGATCAGTCTCATCTCTCATCTGTCAGTGTTTGAGGAGAGACAGCTCTGAGTCAGTTACACCATTTCCATCCCCTGACCTTGGTTGTTGCTGGAGGTTGTTTCTGCATACTATCTAAGCAAGATATTGGACCAGGCAGTGATCTTTCTGTCCTGCTAGCTAGACCAAACCCTCCACCAGGGAGGGCTGGAGGGATTCTTGTAGCCTGGTCCCAGATCAGTTTGTGTTTTTTGCCAACTTCTATTGTCATGCAATAGCAGTACAAACTTGTGGCAAGACAGCACAAACTTGTGGCAAGACAGCACAAACTGATCTGGAACCAGGCTAGGATTCTTAGGCCCAACAGGCTTTAGTTCTCAAAGTCACCATGGGGTAGATAGATGAAGAGGACATGAACAGGGCTGTGTTGCTGCTAACCCACCAGAGAAAACACTTCTGTTCCCTTCCCTCTTGGGCCTAATGTGAGCAGACAGTAATTGTTGGATCTGACAGGATAAAGCTAATTTGTTTGGCCAATCTCTGGGTGAATGAAGACCATGCTGATCAAGCAGTGAAGGCTCTGAGGGGAGGACGGCTCATAATAAATGGGTGGAACAGAGCAAATGGAATGCCATCAAACACATAGAAACCATGTGTTTGATGTATTCTGTACCATTCCACAAATTCCGCTCCAGTCATTACCACGAGCCCGTCCTCCCCAATTAATGTGCCACCAACCTCTTTGATCAGACCCATATGAAGACTTGACAACAAATGTCCACATAGCAACTGGGGGCAGACCCCAGTGTTGTCTCTGGGCAATTGGGTATCATTGGCAAAAGTGAGCATTAAGTAATACAGTAATACAGCACCAACGCTCCTGTAAATCGTGACAAACTCACCAAAATTATCCTATTGACACTTTGGAGTAAATGTATGTTTTTGATGTTTAAAACCAGAGATGTTGGTTCTAAGAGGCAGTTGACCTTTAAAGGGTGACTGAACTTCCTGATTTGGCCTCGTTTTTTATTTGGTTAATTAAGAAATGCTAGCGGCATGACTGAATTCAAATGTGAGACTGACTTTCCCATATGAAAAAATACAGTAACACTTGATTTGGATAGTCTGTCTAGCATCTACAGATGGACAATCTACAGACTATCAGTAACATTTCAACTAACTATATGCTAACCCTAACCTTTGTCATAACCCTTACCCTAACTCTTATGCTAAACCTAACGAACGCTAACCGTAACCTTAGCAAGCAGTTGCTTATCAACAGATAGTATGACTAGTATGAGCATCTTCAGATAGTATGAGCATCTTCAGATGGAAAATCTGGACTATCCAAATAAAGTGTGACCAAAAATACTACAGTTTGCTATAGAATAATACAGTACTGGGGGCCTCCCGAGTGGCACAGCAGTCTAAGGCACTGCATCACAGTGCTATAGGTGTCACTACAGACCCGGGATCGATCTCGGGCTATATCACAACCAGCAGTGATAGGGAGTCCCATAGGGCGGCGCACAATTGGCCCAGCATTTGGCCGGGGGGGCTTTACTTGGCTCATCGCACTCTAGCGTCTCCTTGTGGTGGGCCGGGCGCCTGTAGGCTGACCTCGGTTGTCAGTTGAACAATGTTTCCTCCGACACATTGGTGCGGCTGGCTTCAGTGTTAAGCGGGTAGGTGTTAATAATTGCGGTTTGGCGGGTCATGTTTCGGAGGACGCATGACTCGACCTTCACCTCCCGAGCCCATTGGGAAATGCAGCGATGAGACAATATCGAAATTGTGGAGAATAATTATAGTACACAAAATAACTTACTGTATAATTCTGTAGGAACTGTAGTATACTGTATAGTACCATACTACACACTGTAGTAACCCTTGATTATATGTAATACTTACTTTATAATGTTGTAGTATACCGTAGAATAGAGCAGAAGCTCTGAACTATCCATTCAGACCCCAGTCCTACCTACCTACAGGCTATAGAAAAGAGCAGAAGCTCTAAACTATCCATTCAGACCCCAGTCCTACCTACCTACCTACAGGTTATAGAAAAGAGCAGAAGCTCTAAACTATCCATTCAGACCCCAGTCCTACCTACCTACCTACAGGTTATAGAAAAGAGCAGAAGCTCTGAACTATCCATTCAGACCCCAGTCCTACCTACCTACCTACAGGTTATAGAAAAGAGCAGAAGCTCTAAACTATCCATTCAGACCCCAGTCCTACCTACCTACAGGTTATAGAAAAGAGCAGAAGCTCTAAACTATCCATTCAGACCCCAGTCCTTCCTACCTACAGGTTATAGAACATTTGCTCTATTAGTATTTCTCCAGTAGGTTTACTCAAGGAGGAAGCCTATGTCAAAGATAATAAAACAAAAACCCTATAGTAAATACTGCAGTATTTTAGTATTTACTGCAGTAATATCCGCAAAAACACTACAGTAAATAATACAGTATATTACAGTCCGCAAAAATATTGCAGTAAATACTCAAATATACTACAATCTGCAAAATCCACAAAAACACTACACTGGGTTATGACCAGAATGATTCTATTTACACTTTGTAGTCGATTTTGAATTAGAAGGTTTTTTTAGGGGCAGTTGTTCTTTAATCTGTGCCTACAACACCGGCCCCTTATGTTGAAAATATAGGCTAGACTCATCTTGATCAACTTGTCATAGTTCAAACCAGTTATTTCAAAACATTCTCTATCACATATTTACCAAGGGACAATTAATTCTGTGGATAATAACTCAGGGAGTATAGGTAGACTGTTAACAGTGTATTGGTATGCCGTTCAGGTACACCTCACTCCCTGTGGTATACTCACACGCAATTCAATTTATTCAAAAAGGTTGCCAAATTTGGGAAATTGTCAGATCTCAAGCAAAGCTTTATCAGATGCAAATCACTAAACAGCTCCAGTATGAATAGCTCTGAATATGCCTCTCTTAATTGGCCTTCTCTGGACATAATACACACACACACACACACACACACACACACAATTTTTCATAGAGGTCGCAGTCAGTGCCTTCTCTTCATGCGTTCAGTTCAAATTGAAATGAAATGCTTCACTTTCCTACAGTGAACAGCAGAGCAGCAACACCTCTCCCTCCATTAGATCTCCAAGCCCTGAGGAATAGTCTGATAAAACCAACCTTCATATTCTGTATTACACCATTTATTTTGCTTCGCAGGGCTCATCTCCAGTAGACTTCTAGTCTAATGACACACACACAAGAATTTACACAGACATGTGCACATGCACACACACACACACACATTTGTTTTACTATTCTTGTGGGGACCAAAAAACGTATTTCTATTCAAAATACTATTTTCCCTATCCCCTAATCCTAACCCTAACTCATAACCCCTAATTATAACCCTAACCCTAACTCTTAACCCCTAATTATAAGACTTTTGGAGAATTTTATCTCCCTCACCAACTTCAAACATCTGATATCTGAGCAGCTAACCGATCGCTGCAGCTGTACATAGTCTATCGTAAATAGCCCACCCATTTTTACCTACCTCATCCCCATACTGTTTTTATTTATTTACTTTTCTGCTCTTTTGCACACCAATATCTCTACCTGTACATGACCATCTGATCATTTATCACTCCAGTGTTAATCTGTAAAATTTTAATTATTCGCCTACCTCCTCATGCCTTCTGCACACAATGTATATAAACTCTTTTTTTTCTACTGTGTTATTGACTTGTTAATTGTTTACTCCATGTGTAACTCTGTGTTGTCTGTCCACACTGCTATGCTTTATCTTGGCCAGGTCGCAGTTGCAAATGAGAACTTGTTCTCAACTAGCCTACCTGGTTAAATAAAGGTGAAATAAAATTTTAAAAAATAATAAAAATACAAATAAATAACCCTAACTCATAATCCCTAATTATAACCCTAACTCATAACCCCTAATTATAACCCTAATCCTAAACCTAGCCATAACCCTAACCCTATCCCCTAACCCTAACTCATAACCCCTAATTATAACCCTAACCCTAAAGCTAGCCCCCAAGCATAAAATATCCTTTTTCCAGTGGGGACCGGTGAAATATCCCCGCTTGTCCGAATTTCCCTTGTTTTACTATCCTTGTGAGGACTTCTGGTAACCACAAGGATAGTAAAACTAAACCACACCCTCACATCGTTGTGTATCCCAAATGACACCCTATTCCCTATATAGTGCACTACTTTTGTGCCCTTGTCAAAAGTAGTGCACTATATACAGTTGAAGTCGGAAGTTTTCATACACTTAGGTTAGAGTCATTAAAAAACGAATTTTTCAACCACTCCACAAGTTTCTTGTTAACAAACTACAGTTTTGGCAAGTCGGTGAGGATATCTACTTTGTGCATGACACAACTAGTTTTTCCAACAATTGTTTACAGACAGATTATTTCACTTATAATATTTCACTAATTCACTGTATCACAGTTCCAGTGTGTCAGAAGTTTACACTAAGTTGACTGTGCCTTTAAACAGCTTGGAAAATTCCAGAAAATGATGTCATGGCTTTAGAAGCTTCTGGTGTTCTAATTGACATCATTTGAGTCAATTGGAGGTGTAACTGTGGATGTATTTCAAGGCCTACTTTCAAACTCAGTGCCTCTTTGTTTGACATCTTGGGAAAATCAAAAGAAATCAGCCAAGACCTCAGAAAACAAATTGGAGACCTCCACAAGCCTGGTTCATCCTTGGGAACAATTTCCAGATGCCTGAAGGTACCACGTTCATCTGTACTAACAATAGTACTTAAGTATAAACACCATGGGACCACGCAGCCATCATACCGCTCAGGAAGGAGATACATTCTGTCTCCTAGAGATGAACACACTTTGGTGCAAAAAGTGCAAATCAATCCCAGAACAGCAGCAAAGGACTTTGTGAAGATGCTGGAGGAAACGGGTACAAAAGTATCTATATCCACAGTAAAACGAGTCCTATATCGACATAACCTGAAAGGCCGCTCAACAAAGAAGAAGCCACTGCTCCAAACCCTCCATTAAAAAGCCAGACTACGGTTTGCAACTGCACATGGGGACAAAGATCATACTTTTTGGAGAAATGTCCTCTGGTCTGATGAAACAAAAATATAACTGTTTGGCCATAATGACCATTGTTATGTTTGGAGGAAAAAGTGTGAGGCTTGCAAGCCGAAGAACACCATCCTAACCGTGAAGCATAGGGGTGGCAGCATCATGTTGTGGTGGTGCTTTGCTGCAGGAGGGACTGGTGCACGTCACAAAATAGATGGCATCATGAGGGAGGAAATTATGTCTATATATTGAAGCAATATCTCAAGACAGGAATTTAAAGCTTGGTCGCAAATGGGTCTTCCAAATGGACAATGACCCCAAGCATACTTCCAAAGTTGTGGCAAAATGCCTTAAGGACAACAAAGTCAAGGTATTGGAGTGGCCATCACACAGCCTTGACCTCAATCCCATAGAAAATTTGTGGGCAGAACTGAAAAAGTATGTCCGAGCAAGGAGGCCTACAAACCTGACTCAGTTACACCAGCTCTGTCAGGAGGAATGGGCCAAAATTCACCAAACTTAATGTGGGAAGCTTGTGGAAGGCTACCTGAAACGTTTGACCCAAGTTAAACAATTTAAAGGCAATGCTACCAAATACTAATTGAGTGTATGTAAACTTCTGTCCCACTTGGAAGGTGATGAAAGAAATAAAAGCTGAAATAAATAATTCTCTCTACTATTATTCTGACATTTCACATTCTTAAAATAAAGTGGTGATCCTAACTGCCCTAAGACAGGGATTTTTTACTCTGAATAAATGTCAGGAATTGTGAAAAACTGAGGGCAGTTAGGGTGCCATCTGGGACAAAGCCAGCAGCGGTACAGCCGTGGAATAAACATGTTGGATCATTAAAGCCGTTATATCCTGCCCTCTTATACTGATAATATAACATCTAATCCAGATATAAAGAGAGAGACTAATGTATGTGGGGCTCAGACCAGTGGCAGCTAAAACCTACTAGCCATATTTAATGGATGTGGGAGAGAGATTTAAACAGTCCAGAAGAGGCGTTTATTCATACCTACATAGTGCTAAGATCATATAGGCCGCAATTATTTTCTATTCTACTGTAACAGGTGTTGGTTTGATCTATCCTTTTTTAATGTCACATAAAAGCAACACTATCCTGTTGCGTCTAAATTTCATTAAATGCTCTATGAATGTTAAAATGAGAGAGAGACCAAGAGAGAAAGGATGGACCGATAGAGAGGCAGAGTCAGAGACAGAGACCCACACAGTGCATAAACGTATGATTTCTAGATAGGTTTTCTGATGCCCCCATCCACACTTAGCTACAGTAAATCAATTGGCTGGAACGGTGCTATTCATTACTTCCATGACCTTTTAGCTTCTGACTCCTCAACCAGAGACCAATGAGGAGTTGTCCTGCTGCTACTCACAAGTGTCTGTGTGTGTGTCAGTGTGTGACTGTGTGTGACCCTGTGTGTCCGTGTGTAGCTATGTGTGGGGGTAACCTGATCCACATACGATCAAGAGCCAGAGGTTTATTTTGGTATTTACCCTCACGTGCACTGCCTAGCTCACTCAAGCCTACCGGTTGTTAGCTACTAATATTCGCTTCAGGAAATTATATTTCCTTTATATTAATAAAGTAAAGATAAAGTGACACTGTATTTGCTTGATAGACAGTAGCAGTAGACTATAGATGAGTCTCTTTTATGGTTGATACGAGTATGCAATCCAATGTCTGGTGGTCTCTTTAATACACAGAACATCCATTTTTCCTTTTCTCCACTGTGCATCAATGGTAAATATTGACAGTGGATTATTAAATACATTGTGATGAAGCCATCAGATTCAGCCTTAAAGCACACAGTGCGTTGTCTGAATAAGATAAAATGCTAAATATGATCTCACCACTTGTAATGTAGAACCAGACAGATATTACTTTTCAAAAGACAGGAGGTCGATTAGTCTTGATTTATGGCACAGATATAATGTCAGTGTATTTCACTATGACCAGTAGATGACAGTGTTGTGTCTTTAATGGCTCATGTCATGGTTGCAGCTCAATTACAAAACAAAAATGATAGATTGGCTAAGTAATAGTGAAGTCTATTACTATGCATTACATTTTGCGACTGGAAAAAAACATTCCCTTCACATCCATCATACCAATCTTTGTGTTGAGACATAAATATTATATAAATAGAGAAGGATCTATTCTCTAGGCATCTCCTCTTTTGGGTTATACTATAAAAATCTTGTCTTGCTTATAATGATTCATCAAGAGATGCGTATGGTTTAAAATGTTTCTTGATCATCATGGCACATTTATTGTGTTCTAATAATTGCTTTTCATGGCTTAATATTGACAATAAAACATGTCAACACTGCTCCCTATATGTATTATCTGTGGAATGCTCAGCCACTGAATGTGGAGGACAGCTTAGTTCGCCCTAAACTGCAATATATGTTTCATATCCCTTGACATTAACACTATTGACACTAACTGCCTCGTGGAAAAAGTCAAGGGAGAGAATAACAATAACACCAATGTAACACAGGTCCCTTCACAATGATCTGTTTAAGGAGCAAAGTGCCACGGAGGAGAGAAAGGCAGCCTTGGAGGCATTGCTCTTTCACTCCAGCCAGAGAAAATGCCAAAGACGTCCATGAGCGAACAGAGACACAGCATTCCCTCCCAAAAGAGCTATATTATGGAGGCCATTCACTGCAGAGTTGCAGAGTGTAAAACAAATGTTTTATATCAAATCAAGTTATATTTGTCACATGCTTCGTAAACAACAGGTGTAGACTAACAGTGAAATGCTTACTTATGGATAATTTTCAACAATGCAGAGTTAAAGATAGAAAATGTAATAGAAAAATAGAAATAGTGACATGAGGAATAAATACACAGTGAATAACGAATAACAATATAAAGTAAAAATAACAAGGCTATATACAGGGACTATCAGTACCTAGTCAATGTGCAGGAGTACGAAGTAATTGAGGTAGCTATGTACATATGCACAGTAGGTAGGGATAATGTGACTAGGCAACAGGATAGATGATAGGCAGGAACAGCAGTGTACGGTGTGTGTATGTATGTACGTATGTATGCATGCATGCATGCATGTATGGTGTGCATACATGTGTGTGTTGGGGTGTCAGTGGTAAGTATGTGTGAGTGTGTGGTTAGAGTCCAGTGTGTGTGCATAGTCAGTATAGGGGTCAATGCAGGTAGTCTGGGTAGCCATTTGATTAGCTATTTAGCAGTCTTGTTTAGCGGTCTTATGGCTTGGGGATAGAAGCTGTTCAGGGTCCTGTTGGTTCCAGACTTGCCGTGCGATAGCAGAGAACAGTCTATGACACTCAAACTCATCTCTGGACCTCGAAGTCAATTCCACAGCATTCTTTCATTGTTCCCATCTAATCAACAACTGATTTATACCTGGGACACCAGGTGGGTGAAATAAATTATCAAGTTGAACAGAAAACCAGAAGGCTCCAGACCTCGTAGGGTAAGAGTTGAATACCCCTGGTCTATGCCTTGGGTGGCTGGAGTCTTTGACAATTTGTTATGACCTTCTTCTGATACCGCCTGGTATAGAGTTCCTGGATGGCAGGGAGCTCGGCCACAGTGATGTACTTGGCCGTACTCACAACCCTCTGTAGCGCCTTGCGGTCGGGTGCCTTGCAGTTGCCGTACCAAGCGGTGATGCAGCCAGTAAAGATGCCCTCAATGGTGGATCTGTGGAATATTTTGAGGATCTGAGGGCCCATGCCAAATCTTTTCAGTCTACTGAGGGAGAAGAGGTGCTGTCGTTCCTTCACAACTGTGTGGGTGTATGGACCATGTTAATTCCGTAGTGGTGTAGACACTGAGGAACGTGACGCTCTCGAACTTCCCCAAAACAGCACCATTGATGTGGATGGGGGTTAACTCCGTTTCCTGTAGTCCCTGTACTAAATACAATGTACTAGATGTTAGTTTAACCTATTGTATATAAACAACAGCAAAATAATAGAATAAACTAGGCTGGAATAGAAAATGGCCTTTACTTTTATAACCCACAGAGCATTGGTTGATAGCTGAATCCTGGAGTGCCCTTAGGGCGGGAGCATTTGTCTTTGAGTGCCTGGATGGATGAGGGGATACTGAGGTTGTGATGCGTGTCTATTCACATTTTCAAGATAAAGCCATGAAACTAATGTATTTATTTGATGAGAAATCCAGGATCCTTAATTTTAGTATTCCTAGCTATGTTTGTTTTGGTGAAACCAGTGACCCAAAGAAACTCTAACCCCGTCTGTGTGATGATAAGCCTTTGCCTGGTGGCATTCACTCACATTACAGAGTGCTTAAGGCTAGGGGAGGGAAGCACAGTGACATGTCCTAGCTGCCACTGCCAGGCTGGCTGGTTAATTGAATTAGACCATAGTGTCTGTGTTTCATTGAGGTCACAGCAGGACTTGAGCTGTCTGTCTGGCCACAGGGACCTCAGTAGACCTCGAATGCATCCCAAATGGCTCCCTATACAGTGGGGCAAAAAAGTATTTAGTCAGCCACCAATTATGCAAGTTCTCCCACTTAAAAAGATGAGGCCTGTAATTTTCATCATAGGTACACTTCAACTATGACAGACAAAATGAGGGGAAAAAAATCCAGAAAATCACACTGTAGGATTTTTAATGAATTTATTTGCAAATGATGGTGGAAAATAAGTATTTTCTCTATGAATACAATTAAGACTCACGACAGGAACCAGTACAGACGCGGTTGCCGCTTTACATTTCAGCACCACAAAATAGTCCGCTGCCTGCTTTATTAGTTAACTGTCAAGTCACTTATTTAACTAGGCAAGTCAGTTAAGAACAAATTCTTATTTACAATGACGGCATACCCCAGCCAAACCATAACCCGGATGACGCTGGGCCAATTGTGCGCCCCCCTGTCTTGGCTGATTTCTTTTGATTTTCCCATGATGTCAAGCAAAGAGGCACTGAGTTTGAAGGTAGGCCTTGAAATACATCCACAGGTACACCTCCAATTGACTCAAATTATGTCAATTAGCCTATCAGAAGCTTCTAAAACCATGACGTCATATTCTAGAATTTTCTAAGCTGAATAAAGGCACAGTCAACTTAGTGTATGTAATCTTCTGACCCACTGGAATTGTGATACAGTGAATTATAAGTGAAATAATCTGTCTGTAAACAATTGTTGGAAAAACTACTTTGTCATGCACAAAGTAGATGTCCTACCCGACTTGCCAAAACTATAGTTTGTCAACAATACATTTTTGGAGTGGTTGAAAAACAAGTTTTAATGACTCCAACCGAAGTGTATGTAAACTTCCGACTTCAACTGTACATAAGCTGATATTCAATTGGCACATGCACATTCGTGCTGACTTGAGCAACACAAATTAGGAAAAAGTGGTTGTATTCGATAAACATTTTTCTCAAAAGTATGAATTTCTGCACCCGTGGAAGGACCGCAGTTAATTACCTTATCTATTATATAATAATAAAGCTTTTGTCCTATGCATAAGTAGGCTAATTCCATTAATTCATATTTTTTGGATCAAATTATTTTACTTCCCAGCTAGCATTGAGGAATCGGCCCAGAAGCGGCCCTCTTCCGGGGGTCAGAACTGATTGAATCAGCCCGGAATCGGGTGTCGGACTCGGCCCGGAATCAAAATGAATGACTGCCCAGAATAGGCCCAAGAACATCCGGCCGTTTCAGTCTACCGGAATTCAGCCGACTCTTCTGGCATCTTACCAGAATCCCTCCAGAAGCGGGCCGATGCAAATTTAAATAAATGTATACAAAATTACCCGATTTAGTAATTTTAAACATTACTATTATACATTTTATATATACAAATTTTACCCATCCACAAAAAATATTTTGTGTTGGTGGAAACACCATACACCTGTCAGCGTGCCTGGCCAGCCACAGGAGTACCTACAGTGCAATGGGACAAGGACATCCCGGGTGCAGCCAGCACAGGTCTTGAACCAGCATCTGTAGCAACACAGTTTGTCTTAGACTGCTGAGCTACTTGGGAGTCTCCATCTGACAATTTGTTTTATGCTTATCAATTGCCTTTCGCAAAGTATGAAAATGCTAAAGTACTACACAGGACTCTTAAAGAATTTCATTTAAATGTTAATTGTATTTTTTGATTACTGAAACAATGAGAAAATATTGAAAAATAAAAGAATGAAATATTACTTAAATAAAGCAGCCCATGAGTAGCCCCAATCTGCCTGAGACCCAAGTAATACATTTGGGGCAGATAACTCACACCGGAATCAGCCCGAGCTCAATCCCCACATCCTAGCCATAAGTAATAATGCCGAAGACGGCCCAAACTCAGGCCACATGACATCAGCCGAATCTGACTCTCAGCGGAGTGCCTCGACTCTCAGCCGGGATCGGCCCAGATCCACTGTGCTAGCTGAGTTAAAGGCAAAAAAGGGATGTGACTATTGGGTTTCAAAGCCTTCGACTAATCACTGTGCCACAGAGTTTTAATAGACAATGTGGAATAAACTTTTATTTGAGTGAACACCAGAAGCTGCTATTTATTGCTGACCAGCAGATGTCACTAATGTGCATTGTGTTAAAAGCTCTGAGTAATAAATCGTTTTTCAACACAATTTGGTGAATGCGCCAAATGCTTCAGAACACCTGACATTCCCATCACTAGTTCCTACCCTCACAATCATAATGACTCCAACTAAGATCCAGTAATATACAACCTAGCGTCCTTTTTTTCTAAGTTAATATCTAGCTAGTATCTTCAGGCATCCTCATTAGTGGTGCTTGTGTTAGCTGTTTGTTCACCCGTACCTGCCCGCAATTGCTAATAACCCATCCTCAACCGCCCAACTATATGTGATAAAGTGAAAATCTGAGGCCCGCATCGGACCCAACCTGCCAATTTAGAAAATGCGCTGTAGGCTACAGTCAGAGTAGGCAGAACGATTTTTTAACAGGGGTGTAATATTTTTTTGCCTGATTTAGATGTTTCTGACTATAATTTCTGACCTTTTGGTAGGCTATTTGGTAGTTAACTTGTCTGTAATTAGATATATGCAGCTTCTCCTCTGTCATTATATGTTGCCCTAGAAGACTAAATAAACCCTTGATCACTAGAACGTCAGAAATCGATAGAATGGACGCTTCAATCTAGTTGGCAAAGGTCAAGTTTTCTGCTTCTTTCACAGAGCAAAGACGTTTAGAGACCGGAAGGAAAATGCATTAACTAAAAGAAAAAGGGGAATACATCCGTTTGAGGGTTGTCAGGAAATAGAAAGCTGTGAACACGTCCCATATATATTTCAGATAAGATTTCAGTTTGGCTTGAATGCATATTTTATGGGGTTGAAATACTATCAGCTTTTATGATGCTGATAAAGATAACCCCTCTACAGGTTCACATTTTTTCAAGATGCTAAAAGAAAAATAATATTTCTCCACTTCTGTTCCTGACTAAAAATGTTCTGCTCCAGCTGTTACCAAGAACCCGTCCTCCCCAATTAAGGTGCCACCAACCTCCTGTGCTACAGTCAGATTTCAGTTTCCATTTAAACCATCTGAACAGTAGGCAGTTCCCTTCTTCTTCGGGATTTGGTTGGAGGATTGCATCCAACTTTTTGGTGTGCACACCACCACCTACTGTACTGAAGTGTGAGGCCAGTCATGGCCTACATACATTCAATTCTCTTCATTAGTCCCGTTCCTCTAAGAAAATGAATATAGCCCTAGACACCACCACCTACACTCATTAAAAACCCACTACCCCATTCCACTACTTTGACCCTATGGACCATGCCAACGGCCTGGGAGGATGGGACACAACCCCTCAACACACCCTGTAACTTTTCTGAAGTCAAATCTCGTATACCCAAATCAAATGAAATTGTATTTGTCACATACATATGGTTAGCAGATGTTAATGTGAGTGTAGCGAAATGCTTGTGCTTCTAGTTCCGACAATGCAGTAATAACCAACAAGTAATCTAACTAACAATTCCAAAACTACTGTCTTATACACAGTGTAAGGGGATAAAGAATATGTACATAAGGATATATGAATGAGTGATGGTACAGAGCAGCATAGGCAAGATACAGTAGCTGATATCGAGTACAGTATATACATATGAGATGAGTATGTAAACAAAGTGGCATAGTTAAAGTGGCTAGTGATACATGTATTACATAAGGATGCAGTCGATGATATAGAGTACAGTATATACGTATGCATATGAGATGAATAATGTAGGGTACGTAAACATTATATAAGGTAGCATTGTTTAAAGTGGCTAGTGATATATTTACATCATTTCCCATCAATTCCCATTATTAAAGTGGCTGGAGTTGAGTCAGTGTCAGTGTGTTGGCAGCAGCCACTCAATGTTAGTGGTGGCTGTTTAACAGTCTGATGGCCTTGAGATAGAAGCTGTTTTTCAGTCTCTCGGTCCCAGCTTTGATGCACCTGTACTGACCTCGCCTTCTGGATGATAGCGGGGTGAACAGGCAGTGGCTCGGGTGGTTGATGTCCTTGATGATCTTTATGGCCTTCCTGTAACATCGGGTGGTGTAGGTGTCCTGGAGGGCAGGTAGTTTGCCCCCGGTGATGCGTTGTGCAGACCTCACTACCCTCTGGAGAGCCTTACGGTTGAGGGCGGAGCAGTTGCCGTACCAGGCGGTGATACAGCCCGCCAGGATGCTCTCGATTTTGCATCTGCAGAAGTTTGTGAGTGCTTTTGGTGACAAGCCAAATTTCTTCAGCCTCCTGAGGTTGAAGAGGCGCTGCTGCGCCTCCGAGGGCCCTCACCTCCTCCCTGTAGGCCGTCTCGTCGTTGTTGGTAATCAAGCCTACCACTGTTGTGTCGTCCGCAAACTTGATGATTGAGTTGGAGGCGTGCGTGGCCACACAGTCGTGGGTGAACAGGGAGTACAGGAGAGGGCTCAGAACGCACCCTTGTGGGGCCCCAGTGTTGAGGATCAGCGGGGAGGAGATGTTGTTGCCTACCCTCACCACCTGGGGCCGGCCCGTCAGGAAGTCCAGTACCCAGTTGCACAGGGCGGGGTCGAGACCCAGGGTCTCGAGCTTGATGACGAGCTTGGAGGGTACTATGGTGTTGAATGCCGAGCTGTAGTCGATGAACAGCATTCTCACATAGGTATTCCTCTTGTCCAGATGGGTTAGGGCAGTGTGCAGTGTGGTTGAGATTGCATCGTCTGTGGACCTATTTGGGCGGTAAGCAAATTGGAGTGGGTCTAGGGTGTCAGGTAGGGTGGAGGTGATATGGTCCTTGACTAGTCTCTCAAAGCACTTCATGATGACGGATGTGAGTGCTACGGGCGGTAGTCGTTTAGCTCAGTTACCTTAGCTTTCTTGGGAACAGGAACAATGGTGGCCCTCTTGAAGCATGTGGGAACAGCAGACTGGTATAGGGATTGATTGAATATGTCCGTAAACACACCGGCCAGCTGGTCTGCGCATGCTCTGAGGGCGCGGCTGGGGATGCCGTCTGGGCCTGCAGCCTTGCGAGGGTTAACACGTTTAAATGTCTTACTCACCTCGGCTGCAGTGAAGGAGAGACCGCATGTTTTCATTGCAGGCCGTGTCAGTGGCACTGTATTGTCCTCAAAGCGGGCAAAAAAGTTATTTAGTCTGCCTGAGAGCAAGACATCCTGGTCCGTGACTGGACTGGATTTCTTCCTGTAGTCCGTGATTGACTGTAGACCCTGCCACATGCCTCTTGTGTCTGAGCCGTTGAATTGAGATTCTACTTTGTCTCTGTACTGACGCTTAGCTTGTTTAATAGCCTTGCGGAGGGAATAGCTGCACTGTTTGTATTCAGTCATGTCACCAGACACCTTGCCCTGATTAAAAGCAGTGGTTCGCGCTTTCAGTTTCACACGAATGCTGCCATCAATCCACGGTTTCTGGTTAGGGAATGTTTTAATCGTTGCTATGGGAACGACATCTTCAACGCACGTTCTAATGAACTCGCACACCGAATCAGCGTATTCGTCAATATGGTTGTCTGATGCAATACGAAACATCTCCCAGTCCACGTGATGGAAGCAGCCTTGGAGTGTGGAGTCAGCTTGGTCAGACCAGCGTTGAACAGACCTCAGCGTGGGAGCTTCTTGTTTTAGTTTCTGTCTGTAGGCAGGGATCAACAAAATGGAGTCGTGGTCAGCTTTTCCGAAAGGGGGGTGGGGCAGGGCCTTATATGCGTCCCGGAAGTTAGAGTAACAAAGATCCAAGGTCTTTCCACCCCTGGTTGCGCAATCGATATGCTGATAGAATTTAGGGAGTC
Source organism: Oncorhynchus tshawytscha (assembly GCF_018296145.1). Lineage (NCBI taxonomy): Eukaryota > Metazoa > Chordata > Actinopteri > Salmoniformes > Salmonidae > Oncorhynchus > Oncorhynchus tshawytscha. Next base: position 55,985,784 of record NC_056431.1, on the reverse strand, counting down.
TTGTTTTCAGATTAGCCTTGTTAAAATCCCCAGCTACAATGAATGCAGCCTCCGGATAAATCGTTTCCAGTTTGCAGAGAGTTAAATAAAGTTCGTTCAGAGCCATCGATGTGTCTGCTTGGGGGGATATATACGGCTGTGATTATAATCGAAGAGAATTCTCTTGGTAGATAATGCGGTCTACATTTGATTGTGAGGAATTCTAAATCAGGTGAACAGAAGGATTTGAGTTCCTGTATGTTTCTTTCATCACACCATGTCACGTTAGTCATAAGGCATATGCCCCCGCCCCTCTTCTTACCAGAAAGATGTTTGTCTCTGTCAGCGCGATGCGTGGAGAAACCCGTTGGCTGCACCGCCTCGGATAGCGTCACTCCAGTGAGCCATGTTTCCGTGAAGCATAGAACGTTACAGTCTCTGATGTCCCTCTGGAATGCTACCCTTGCTCGGATTTCATCAACCTTGTTGTCAAGAGACTGGACATTGGCAAGAAGAATGCTAGGGAGTGGTGCACGGTGTGCCCGTCTCCGGAGTCTGACCAGAAGACCGCCTCGTTTCCCTCTTTTTCGGAGTCGTTTTTTTGGGTCGCTGCATGGAATCCACTCCATGGTCCTGTTTGTAAGGCAGAACACAGGATCCGCGTCGCGAAAAACATATTCTTGATCGTACTGATGGTGAGTTGACGCTGATCTTATATTCAGTAGTTCTTCTCGACTGTATGTAATGAAACCTAAGATGACCTGGGGTACTAATGTAAGAAATAACACGTAAAAAAAACAAAAAACTGCATAGTTTCCTAGGAACGCGAAGCGAGGCGGCCATCTCTGTCGGCGCCGGAAGTATACATCTCTGCAGCTGTCAACACAACATATATTTTCCGTGACCATTGCTACAGTAAGGACATTAAGAAGCCAATCTTACTGAATCATAAACCCTTGTTTTCCTGTCCCTCTGTCATGGCACAAATATGACTCACTGGAATCCTCTCAGGTTCCCCATCCCTCTCTACTTTCTTCACTGCCTCAGCATATGACACCTTCTGCACTACTCTGACTCTAGCCACTTCAGCCTGCCTCTTGCACTGGACACTTCTGATCATCAGTAAAATGGGCACCCCTACAGTTAATGCACACAACTTGATCCACCAAAACTACACAGTCCTCTGTCCCATGCCCTTCTGCACACTTCCCACATCTTGGAATCTCCTTCCTACACACTGCTGCGACATGGCCATAAACGTTACACCTGAAACAACGCAGTGGATTCGGCACAAACTTTGTCAGGTAAAGACGGACTCAAAATTCAAAAAGGACTGGCAGTGAATCCTCTGTTTTACCACGCTCTCCACAGGGTCTGCGACGCACCAAGCGATGGGCGTTACAAACACCAGGAATCTTCAACTTCAATTGCTCCATCGCCACAATTAATGCTACCCCAGAAATAATTCCTTTCAATGGTGCCCTGTTCCTAAGAGCAAAGTAAGAAACAAATCTTGACCCAAGTTGCATGAGAAGGAGCACCCCTCCCTCTGATCAGAAGAGACAAACAAATATCACAAGTCCACTACAGGTTACCTTCACTGATTCAACTGAACCCAACTCCTTTCTCACCCAGCTTTACTCTTATTGAATTAAACTCTAGCTGTCAAACAGGGAAATGGTTCCCATCATACATTTTTTTCCACACAGGATTTTATAAACACCTAAAATAAGGGATGTGTTTCGTTTAGGCTTACCATGGTGTGACATTTTTAGAACCATGTTAATCTCTCTCAGACAAGGTGACTTTTATGAATATATTTGGCTCTATTTACTCTCTGATTCTAAAATGATAATTAGCATCAAAGGAGACATTGTGCAAAACTAGAAATCCCTGCAAGCTACTGCCGTGATCTCAAGTTGACACTTTTGTTAAAAGTTATTGTGACAATTTAAAACTTGCATAAGACAGTTTTCAGAATTGTCAATTGCAAGAAATGTTGCCAATTTATTGTTACATTTAGCTAAAAGTAGAGCTAATCCAGAGATTCTTACCTTTGCCTCCATTCGTCAGTCTTGCCCAGAGCATCATGGCATTTATAGTTCTTTATGATAGCCACATTAGCAGCTAATTAGCATTTAATTTTGGGGTGTTAAATACAGGTGAATATATTGATAAAAATCAGGTTCTCCTAGAGAGATTTACACGGTTATCATAACGACACACCAGGGTATGCCTACATGAAACACGGCCCTTATCTTAAGTGTTTCTAAAATCCCCTATGGGAAAAAATGTATGGTGGAAAAACGATTGGAACCATTTCCCTGTTTGACTGCTAGGTTTTATGGGTATTATGACTCATACTGTGGTACTCTATCAGCTCGCAAAGTTACCTTCCTTTGTGCTGGACATGGAGACAAACAGATGATATCCACGAGTTCATCTGAATCAGGTAAAGTAGCTAAAGTATCCCTTTGATGACCGACCCTAAACCACCCTACAGGGTTGAGTAAATCAGCGCATCACTAATCCTCATATCTGAGATCATCATACAGGGCACTTGTTACATCGTAATATGAGATGTACGGCAACATAGTTCATTTACTTTGGTGTTTTATTTGTTCGCTTGCAAATTACATTAGAACAGTAGGCCTCATTGATTTCGCGTTTACGTGCGTTCTTTATGGCCCTTACTGCTATCCGTAGCAAAACTTGCGGAAAAGGACAGGGGGGAAATGGCTACGAAGACAAACGACAACGATTTAGCAGTGGAGTTGAGCTCTACTTCTAAAGAAGAGGTAGGAAGTTTACACTCATATAAATACACGAAAGATAAAAGGCCATACATGAATACGGAAGTATTAGTTATTCCAGGTTGTGTTTTAGTCAGGCTAGCAAAGTTATCTATCGCGCTTCTCAAATGCAAGAAGTGGCACACATGGAGGAGAGCGCATTTGTAGCTAAACACTAGCCATGTAGCAAGGGGTTAGTTGCTGTTTCGCCTCGATGTAACTAGTTAGTTACTGGGTAGTTAGTTAGATTGCTAGATAGTCCGTTGGTCAGTAAAATGTTAATGTTTTATTGTTGGGTAAAAATAAAATCGCTAGCAGCTAACTAGTTTCATATCGATGTTAGTTAGCTAGCTAGCTACGCCACATAAAACAAAAACATGATAACAGAAACATGGAACAACGGTGTACATTTCAGTCCAAACCTCTTGTTCAATGTGGTCAGTGTTGATTGTCAGTGTGTCGCCAGCTACTAGGGTTTTGTTAGCTAGCTATGTTTGTGTACACATTGATCAACAGAACATGGCAGTGTCTTACGTTAGCTACCTGCAGACGGGTGTCACCTATGTACAAATGTCCATTGTTAGATTCCCATCAGCATGGCAGTTTGTCATTGAATGTTAGAGACAAAGTCTAATTTCATAACGCATTTCATTTATGCAGTGGAAAGCATCTAGCAGCAAAGCGTAGCCGTGGGTTGTTGCTATTAGTTGCCTTTTTCTTTCCTACCCAGCTCCCTATCCATCTCCATCAGGGACTGGTTCAGCCCAGTGACACCCGCCTCAGCAACACACGAGGGATGAGCTTAGACAGGCGTAGGCCTGCCAGTCCTGCTGATAGAGCACATTGCATTTGGTTGAGCTAGAGGCAGCATGGTTGGAAAGTGGCAACCTTTATGTAATGTTTGAAGGGAAAATGACCACTTCCTTTGACATGTCTTGTACTGTTGTGGTTGCAGACACAGGTGTTGCTGGTGCATATAGGCTACTTGTTGTTTATGTGCCTCCATCTAATCAACAAACACCTATGACCTCATATCTAACAGCTGCAGGCTTAATTTAGCTTCCTTCAGGTTTATTATAACCTGTGTTTATATAACCTCTACACTACAGCCTCTGATTTCAGTTTCCTTCCAGCAGTGGCAGCCAGAGCACATTGGCCCAGTTACCTACAACATGATCTCAGTAATGATATTAATTTGCCTGCTGTTATGCATTTTAATGTCTCTGCTCAAGGAGGGGTTTGTTCTGTGAGCAGCTTGCATTACCATTTGTTTCCAGGCCCTTTGCTTTCATAACACATAACATCAAACTTCAGTTCAGATATCCATGTAGTCTAAACCAGCTGTGTCCTCTGTACGTCCTCCAGCATTCCAGGTCTAGTGGCATGGGTCAGCCCCGCAGGAGCCCGTCAGAGGAAGGAGAGGGGGGAAACGATGTGGCACAGCAGAGCAACAGCAGTGAGTGGAAATGACTTTTTCCCCAGATAAACAAAGGTTTTGTCACCTGAAGATAAATTGTCATTGTAATCTATGTAATAGGCCAAGATAAACATCTAAAAAGCTTCCTTTTGTTTTAAAATGTGTGATGAAATCTTATCACTTACAAAATAAACCCTTGACTGGTGGAAAAAGTGAACAACTAGGCTATCAACGATCAGTTTCTGTTGAGAAGAACCCATATATTTTTTTTGCACGGGTCTTGTTGAACCTTGGATCCTGCTATCTCCCATCTGTTGTTTATCTGATCAAACACTCCAGGTCTCCATGGTTTCTCAACCTCATCACTGACAGACAGTTGTAGCCTAGTTTTAGCCTCTCTTATTGTCCAGATAATGCTTTCAATCATCCCTTCTGTTAAGCTGTTGCAAATCCTTCCTCTGCTCTGAATTAGAGGAGAGTGAGCGATGATAGAGAGGGCAGAGCAGCACAAGCTGCCCTCAACCCAAGGGCATTTGAAAATTGTCAGAGCACAGAATGTGCTGTCTGCTGCTGATAGTCCCTTAAAACTAGTTCCTCTGTAACACCCAGGGGTTTGTATTCCAAATGCCACCCTATTCACTATTCAGTGCACTAATTATGACCAGGGCTCATGGGGCTCTGGGCAAAAGTAGGGTTAGAGAACAGGGTTAGAGCTGTTGCATTTCCCCCCACAGCAGTCCAGTAGGGACTTGTGCTATTTGTGTTCTTGCACAAAGAGTAAGAACGTTCCTCCTTCCATCGTTTGGTTGCAAATGGCTTCATCAATAAGTTAATCGATGACGTCGTCCCCACAGTGACCATACATACGTACCCCAACCAGAAGCGATGGATTACAGGCAACATCCGCACTGAGCTAAAGGGTAGAGCTGCCGCTTTCAAGGAGCGGGACTAACCCGGACGCTTCCTGCTAAATCCTGCTATGCCCTCCGACGAACCATCACACAGGCAAAGCATCATTACAGGACGAGCCGATGAGAGTAAAACCTTTGAACAGGTCAATATTCACAAGGCCGCAGGGCCAGACGGATTACCAGGACATGTACTCTGACCATGCACTGACCAACTGGCAAGTGTCTTCACTGACATTTTCAACCTGTTCCTGACCGAGTCTTTAATATCAACATGTTTCAAGCAGATCACCATAGTCCCTGTGCCCAAGAACGCCAAGGAACCTGCCTAAATGACTGCTGACACGAAGCACTCACATCTGTAGGCGTGAAATGCTTTGAAAAGCTGGTCAAAACTCACATCAACACCATTATCCCAGAAAACCTAGACCACTCCAATTTGCATACCGCTCCAACAGATCCACAGGTGATGCAATCTCTATTGCACTCCACACTGCCCTTTCCCACCTGGACAAAAGGAACACCTACGTAAGAATGCTATTCATTGACTACAGCTCAGCGTTCAGCACCATAGTGCCTTCAAAACTCATCACGAAGCTAAAAACTCTGGGACTAAACACCTCCCTCTGCAACTGGATCCTGGACTTCCTGACGGGCCACCCCCAAGTGGTAAGGGTAGGTAACAACACATATGCAACGCTGATCCTCAACACAGGGGCCCCTCTGGTGCATGCTCAGTCACCTCCTGTACTCCCTGGTCACCCATGATTGCATGGCCAAGCATGACTCCACTGTCATTTTTTGCTGACAACTCAACAGTGGTAGGCCTGATCACCGACAACAATGAGACAAACTATAATGGTCCAAACACATTAAGACAGTCGTGAAGAGGGCACGACAATGCCTATTCCCCCTCAGGAGACTGAAAAGATTTGACATGGGTCCTCAGATACTTAAAATGGCAACTGCTCGGCCTCCGACCGCAAGGCACTCCAGAGGGTAGTGTGTACGGCCCAATATATCACTGGGGCCAAGCTTCCTGCCATCCAGGACCTCTATATCAGGCGGTGTCAGGAAGGCCCAAAAAATTGCCAAGGATTCCAGCCTCTCTGGTCATTGACTGTTCATAAGACTCATGAATAGCTAATCAAATGGCTACCTGGACTATTTGCATTGTCCCAACTAGAGGTCTAGCGATTTTAATTGGCCAATTTCAAGTGTTCATAACAATCGGTAATTAGCCTTTTTGGATGCCGATTATGGCCATTGGCGCTACGAGGAAACTGCGTGGCATGCTGACCACCTGTTACACGAGTGCAGTGTCAAAAGTACCTTGTGGCTGCAAGGAACCAAGGTAAGTTGCTAGCTAGCGGTAAACTTATCTTATAAAAAGCAATCAATCTTCACATAATCACTTAACTACACATGGTTGATGATATTCCTCAACTAGCTTGTCCTACATTGCATATAATCAATGTGGTGCTGGCGAAAAAAGCCCAATCGTTTCACAAATGTAACTAACCATAAACATCAATGCCTTTCTTAAAAACCTACATATTTAGTTAATATTGCCTGCTAACATTAATTTATTTTAACCTCTCTAGGGTATGCCAACATCCAGTGAGATTGCAGAGCGCCAAATTGAAATACAGAAATACTCATTATAAAAATTCAGAAAAGATACAAAGATTTTACATAATGTTTAAATATGAACTTCTTGTGAATCCAACCACGCTGTCAGATTTCAAAAATGCTTTACGGCAAAAGCATACCTTACGATTATTTGAGGACATAGCTCAGCAGACAAATCATTACAAACAGTAACCAGCCAAGTAGAGTTACACAAGTCAGAAATAGAGAGAAAATTAATCACTTACCTTTGATCTTCATATGGTTGCACGCAATTCATTTGCCTGAATTTTTCATAATTCTGACATCACATTGAAGGTTGTGCAATGTAACAGCAATATTTAGACTTAGGGTTGCCACCTGTTCGATAAAATGCGGAACGGTTCTGTATTTCACTGAAAGAATAAACGTTTTGTTTTCGAAATGATAGTCTCCGGATTTTACCATATTAATGACCAAAAGCTCGTATTTCTGTGTTTATTATGTTATAATTAAGTCTATGATTTGATAGAGTAGTCTGACTGAGCGGTGGTAGGTAGCAGCAGGCTCAGGCATTCATTTAAACAACACTTACTGCTTTTTGCCAGTAGCTCTTAGCAATGCTTGAATGCTCAGCGCTGTTTATGATATCAAGCCTATCAGCTCGCAAGATTATGCCGGGCAATACTAAAGTGCCAATAAGAACATCCAGTAGTCAAAGTTATATGAAATACAAATGGTATAGAGAGAAATAGTCGACGCGTCATAATTCCTATAATAACTACAACCTAAAATTCTTAACTGGGAAAATTGAACCACCAGCTTTCATATGTTCTGAGCAAGGGACTTAAACGTTAGCTTTTTTACATGGCACATATTGCCCTTTTACTTTCTTCTCAAACACTGTGTTTTTGCATTAATTAAACCAAATTTAACATGTTTCATTATTTATTTGAGACTAAATAGATTTGATTTATATATTATATTAAGTCAAAATAAGTGTTCATTCAGTACTGTTGTAATTGTCATGTGTGTGTATATAAATAAAATCCTTATCGGCCTTTTTGGGTCCTCCAATAATTGGTATCGGCGTTGAAAAATCATAATCGGTCGACCTCTAGTCCCCCCCCATTTTTACGCTGTTGCTACTCTCTGTTTATTATCCATGAATAGTCACTTTAACTTTACCTACATGTACATATTACCTCAATTACCTCGACTAACCGGTGCCCCTCACATTGACTCTGGACCGGTACCCCATGTATATAGCCTCGCTACTGTTATTTTATTGTTGCTCTTTATTTTTTTATTTTTTTACTTCAGTTTATTTAAGTAAATACTTTCTTAACCAACAATGCAGTTAACACTTTTTTTCTTAAGGGTTTGTAAGTAAGCATTTCACTAAGGTCTACTACACCTGTTGTATTTGGCGCATGTGACAAATAACATTTTATTCCTCAGTGTCAACATTGAATATTAAAATTGGTATTATGCAAATCACACAGTGCCAATTCTCAACAATGCATTGCAGAGTCTTCTCTCGTGTGTGTGTGTGTAACAGAGCCGAGTGCTGTGGTAGCATCTAGAAATTGATATTGCTGTCGGAGACCTTTTGGAACACCTTTTAACTCTGATGGCAGTTGCCTGCAAGACACTCCACACTGCTTTGGGATTCCAGCTATGAAATTAGTAGACCACTCTTATTCTCATGTGATTTTGTAATTGTCTCGCTGTATGCATAGACAGCGCTTGAAGTAATTCTCACAATATTTAACTTTCATGTTTCATTATTTCTTGAAAACGTTTGCTGTAATAACTGCATGATGTGCTAAGTTAACGTTGTCAGAGTCTACTTAGAAATCAACCAACGGGCATGAAGGAATGAGCTGGGGACTGGGCAGGAGATGAGTCACTGGTCCAACTAGGGATGTATCTCAGCAGGCCACTACAGTGCACTTCATCAATTATTTAATACAGCCTTCCTGTTCTTAAGCCTTCAGCACAGTCAGTTCTCTCAAATAGAGCATTAACTGAATGTCAGTTGAAGTTCACTCTCGCTCCTGTTCATTCTTGTTTGCTTGTCGATTGCTTGTGGTCTGAATGTAGATTGTCTACATATTGTAAAAGACTCTCAAGACACATTTCCATATCCCACTTTCATTAACAAAACATTCAACGTGTTCAACAATAGACAAGCATAATATAATAATACTCTTAGCAAAAAAAATAATGTTTTATAATCTGTAGAAACTATGAGAATAGAAAGGTTCAGAACTTTGGTGAAACAGCACCATTGAAAGAAATATATGTCAAATATAAATCAAAACAGAGAGAGATCAGAGATAGATGGGAAGGGTTGAGGGGAGCTGAAGGGTGGGACTAAAAATAACAAAAAACAAGCTCACTGATGTTAAAATATACTGTGTCCATAAAATGTATGTAGGTTTCGTTTTTTTTTTTTTTAACGGCACACCTGAAAATGTCAAATCAAAACTGGATGGTGTTCAGAGATGGATGGGAGGAGTTGAGGGGAGCTGAAGGATGGGATTAAAAACAAACAATAGATAACTAATATATGTGTCCATGAAATGTATAAGCTGTGAGTAGAAGTCTGTGTCGTTGTCCATTAGGGGAGGGTTAGTTGGGGGAAGATAATGGAAAATTTATTTAAAATATGTTTTAAAGTAATATATTTATAAAGAAAATATATATATGGGGGATTGGAAATGATGCAGGCAATTACATTGAGGGAAGCCACAATGTATTTGCAATGTTAAAGCTGATCCACCCCGTTAAATAAAACAAATATGCAAGCGCAATGAATCTAAGACATACAGTGCATTCGGAAAGTATTCAGACCCCTTCTCTTTTTTTCACATTTTGTAAGTTATTCTTAAATGAATTACAAAAATATTTTAAAATCCTCAACAATCTACACACACTACCCCATAATGACAAAGCAAAAAATAATTTTTCAGAAATGTTTACAAATGTATACAAAATAAAAACAGATGCCTTATTTACAGAAGTATTCGGACCCTTTGCTATGAGACTCAATGTATCTCTGGTGCATCCTGTTTCAGGTGCATCCTGTTTCCATTGATCATACTTGAGATGTTTCTACAACTTGATAGGAATCCAGCTATGGTAAATTCAATTGAGTGGACATGATTTGTAAAGGCACACACCTGTCTATATAAGGTTCCATAGTTGACCATGTATGTCAGAGAAAAACTCTAGCCATGAGCTGGCCGTCCGGCCAAACTGAGCAATCAGGGGAGAAGGGCCCAGGGAGGTGACCAAGAACCCAATGGTCACTCAGACAGGGCTCCGGAGTTCCTCTGTGGAGATGGTTGTCCTTCTGGAAGGTTCCCCCATCTCTGGATCACTCCACCAATCAGGACCTTATGGTAGAGTGGCCAGACAGAAGCCACTCTTCAGTAAAAGGGACATAACAGCCCACTTGGACTTTACCAAAAGGCACCTAAAGGACTCTCAGAACATTATAAACAAGATTCTCTGGGCTGATGAAACCAAGATTTAACACTCTGGCCTGAACGCCAACCGTCACTTCTGGAGGAAACCCGGCACCATCCCTACAGTGAAGCATGGTGGTGGCAGCATTATGCTGTCGGGATGTTTTTCAGCGACAGGGACTGGGAGACGAGTCAGGATTGAGGGAAATATGAACGGAGCAAAGTACAGAGAGATCCTTGATTTAAAAACCTGCTCCAGGCTGGGGTGAAAATTCACCTTCAACAGGACAATGATCCTGAACAACACAGCAGTGGCTTCAGGACAAGTCTCTGAATGTCCTTGAGTGGCCCAGCCAGAGCCCGGACTTGAACCCGATCGAACATCTCTGGAGAGACCTGAAAATAGCTGTGCAGCAACGCTCCCCATCCAACCTGACAGAGCTTGAGAGGTTCTGCAGAGAAGAATGGGAGAAACTCCCCAAATACAGGTGTGCCAAGCTTGTAGCGTCATACCCAAGAAAACTCAAGCCTGTTATCGCTGCCAAAGTTGCTTCAACAAAGTACTGAGTAAAGGGTCTGAATACTTATGTGATATTCCAGGTTTTATTTGTAATTTGCAACAATTTCTAAACCGGTTTTGCTTTGTCATTAGGGGTGAATTGTGTGTAGATTGATGAAGGGGAAAAAAACAATTTTAATCAATTTTAGAATAAGGCTGTAACATAATAAAATGTGTTAAAATTCAAGTGTCTGAGTGCTTTCTGAATGCACTGTATAACTTTGTCTCCAAGAAAAAACTGTCATTTTGGACAACATTCTACCTTGTCCTACAATATCACGTAGAACTGCGTAGTAAAAGACACTTATTAACCAAACTTTGTTTTTTCTGCAGTGGAAGCTACAGAGGGGGCAGATGGCTCTGCAGCCAGTCCTGGACCCAAAGGTCCCAGAGCGGCCAGCTCAGAGGCCCCCATAGTTCTAGGCAGTCCTGGAGTGGCCAGTCCAGGAGTAGCCAGCTCCAGAGCCACCAGGGGTAGTAGGGCCCCATCCAGTGCCAGTGTCAGCCAGGAGGAAGATGAGTCCAGCGGCTCTGATGATGGGAGCAGTGATGAGGCAGTAGGCTGCAGGATGAAGAGCAGCGTGGCACAGATCATGGTGAGTGACTGACTCAGCCACATTCGTGGCCCGTTTGCCAGACAGTTTGGAAAGTAATCCTGCACCCCAAAAATACTTTCAGCTAGGGCTGGGCGTTATGGCCAAAATATTGTATCACTGTATAAAAAAACAACTATTTTATGTTTTTGAAAAATAGAAGTTCTAAATGTGCTTTATGAGTAGTGTCTTACCCTGGTGTGGCAACACATACATTCTAAGTGGTTTCTTTCTCTATTCTGATTGTGTTGTGCTTTCAACCCCAAATTATTTTAATACATTTCTGCATTTCCTGTGCTCATTTGAGATGATTTCCACACTGCCACTTTGTTTACCCATATCGTACAGCCCAATCTATGCCTTATTTTGTGATTTGTGATTTGCCTTGCGATTTAGAACCAACCACTTAAGTTAACTTTTGGAATCATGGCAATATAATGATTAATCTAATTCTATAATTTGAATACAGTGTTTGACATGACAATGAATGAAAATGCCAGGCAGGAGTTATTGTGACAGGGTAGGAATCAAAGTGTTGTGTGTCCTAGGGGACCGTATAATCCGTTTAAAATATGCTCCTTGAATGACGGGGCGGGTTCTAGGTCTGTGTTGAAAGCGAGAGAGATGACTGAAGTAGCAAAGTAAACTATAAAAATGGATGTTACACATGGTGTCGGCATATCACATTTAACAAACCAGACATTCAAGTACATTCAAATACCATTTATAGAAGGTTAAGTAAAAACCCAAACCGGTCCTTGCGTCACTACCGGTGTATCGTGAAATATGGTATACTGCCCAGTGGAGATACTTTATTGACCATGCTTTTTAGTTGAGGACTATGTTTCATCTGTGTCCGACTGTCCGGGAAACAAACCCTCCAAACTGATATTCGTACATACTGTTAACGTTATGCGATTACAAAAGTTTGCGCTGTGGTAATGTTGGTCAACACTGACCGGATGGGGGATTTTGACGTTTTGTGTTCCAGCGTGGTCCAGATGACCAGAGTGCGAACAGAGGCAGGAGCCCCACCTCAGATGACAGGTGAGTGACTATCTCTGTTAACCTGCAGATAAGAGCTATAGGTCATCCCTTACTCTTGTCGTGGAAATTTCCTCTATTTACCTAATCATGGGAGCAAACCACACATACACGTCAGAGTTAGTTATAAAAGTCCATCTTTAATTATATGAGCTCTTATCACAATCCTATGACTCTCAGATAAATTCAGTGTCTCCCCAGTGAATTCTCTGAGAGTCCCCTTACAATGCAACTGAGTTCCTTTAATAGCAAAGAACACACATAGTCAGACAGCATAGACATAACTCATCGTTCAGCTTTGTCTTCTTTTCCAAACCTCAGAACCATAAACCAAATCCTCCATATCAACAGGCATATATCAAATTGTCATTTATATACAACCCACTCTAAATACAAACTCCTGGACAAACTCACGGATAGGAGGTGAGGCTATAGGTTAAGATAGAAACAACAATAAGAGGGAGCATAGAATGATTCCAGACACTGCAACCCCTCCTTTCCCCACTGGGAAAGGTAGGGAGTATAAGATATGTTTACACATGATGACACTTTGACCTCTCCCCTCTCATGTGGCCCATGCAACTTAGTCCTGACATAGAACAGATAACTGCCAATGGCCACCACTATAGTACAACAAAATACATTCTTATGAGAAGTAACTTACACACATTTGATGAATATTAAACATCTTACAAATGTTACCAACAAATTCTGATAATTCCACGACATTCTCCAGGGCTTCCCTCCTGATTCCGGGAATTCTTCAACTGGTATTTATGAAGAACCTGGGAACGTTGGGAAAGTCTCTAATTTTGCAACCCTACAGCTGTTTCTCATTGTTCCAGGGATGGTGATCGCCGCAGTTCCTGCTCTAGGTCCCGTTCCAGAAGTCAGGAGAGGGACCGGCGCTACGGTGGAGGAGGTTATGGCAGGTACGAAAACGGAACACGGCACAGTCTGCCCTCTTCCACTTGAGGTTTCCTTCTGTGGAGGTATTTCCTTGCCACTTCTGCTTGTTCTTTGGGGCCTAAGTTACTGTAAAGTACTTTGTGATGAATGTGAAAAGGGCTTTCTAAATATGATTGATCTGTATCATGTTTACAGATAATTTAGGGTAGACCACATTTAGACTAGCCATAGCTCCATTCTTAAAAAGATCACTACAGTATTGATATATTGACCTGCCCTTGCCTCAACCACAGGTCAAGGGAGGATGATCGTAACAAGGACCGATACTACGGGCGCCAGTCAAGTCGTGACAGAGAGGCTGAGTTCAGGAGGAGAGGCCGGTCGCCCTCCCCAGCCAAGAAAGACCCTGCTACAGAGGAACCACCAGTGAAGAAGAAGAAGGAGGAACTGGACCCTATCCTGACCAGGACTGGTGGAGCTTACATCCCCCCGGCCAAACTGCGCATGATGCAGGCCCAGATCACTGACAAGAGCAGGTGAGTTAAGCTGTTGTCTGAAAACTTAGAAATATAATTATTAGAATGGACATTCCCATTTAGATTGCTGTGGTCTGAGGGGCTTTGTCCATTCTATGGATTCTATATCTGCCTGTCATCACAGAACAAATACTCATGGATGGTGAAGTCAAACTCAAGACTACAATCAAAGAATGAAACATTATCATATTTCTAATATAAAAGAATGCTATAAATTATGTTCTTCTAAGATACTGTCTAGTAAGTTGATGGCAACACAATAGATAATCATTTTTGGTCTGGCGGGAGCAAGGTGTTGAAGCAAGAGGCTAAAATGAACAGCTGACTCTGAGAGCGGCGTGAATATCTAAGTTTGTGTCTGAAATGGCACCCTAATCCCTACGTAGTACTATATAGGGAATCCCTGCATTGTACTATATATGGACCTGGATGCTATTTCAGACAGACTATCTGTAGCTCAAGGTGTTTTCAGTCACCTTCCTGTCATTTCTTGGAATAGCATTTTGTGGCCTTAAGTCCGAGTACCCTGAGATGAGGTCTGCGTCCCAAATAGCACCCAACTCCCTATGTAGTGCACTACTTTTCATCAGAGTGCCTTGGGCCCTGGTCAGGAGTAGTGCACAATATTGGGAATAGGGTGCTATTTGGGACGCGGCAAAGAAAATGAAGTAGTGATTGGTTCAATGAGATCTTCTGGAGCAGGGCAATGAAGGAGTTAGCCTGGCCTGCTATCCTTCTTTCCTCACAGAGCCTTCAAGCACAAACTAACACACAGCACGTACACACACATGCACACAGCACGTCCACAGACGCACATACATACACACAGGTACACTATGAGCCTACTCTAGGGTCCCTGAATAAAGCATCACCATCAATATATATATATATATCACGTACAGTTGAAGTCAGAAGTTTACATACACTTAGGTTGGAGTCATTAAAACTCGTTTTTCAACCACTCCACAAACTATGGTTTTGGCAAGTCTTTTAGGATATTTACTACTTGCATGACACAAGTCATATTTCCAACAATTGTTTACAGTTTATTTCACTTATAATTCACTGTATCACAATTCCAGGGGGTCAGAAGTTTACATACTACGCTAAGTTGACTGTGCCTTTAAACGGCTTGAAAAATTTCAGAAAATTATGTCATGGCTTTGGAAGCTTCTGATTGACATAATTTGAGTCAATTGGATGTGTACCTGTGGATGTATTTCAGGGCCTACCTTCAAACTCAGTGCCTCTTTGCTTGACATCATGGGAAAAATCTAAAGAAAACAAATTGTAGACCACAAGTCTGGTTCATCCTGGGAGCAATTTCCAAATGCATGAAGGTACCACGTTCATCTGTACAAACAATAGTACGCAAGTATAAACACCATGGGACCACGCAGCCGTCATACCACTCAGGAAGGTGACGCGTTCTGTCTCCTAGAGATGAGCGTACTTTGGTGCAAAAAGTGCAAATCAATCCCAGAACATCAGCAAAGGACTTTGTGAAGATGCTGGAGGAAACGGGTACAAAAGTATCTATATCCACAGTAAAACTAGTTTTATATCGACAGATTTTTTTTATTTCACCTTTTATTTAACCAGGTAGGCTAGTTGAGAACAAGTTCTCATTTGCAACTGCGACCTGGCCAAGATAAAGCATAGCAGTGTGAACAGACAACACAGAGTTACACATGGAGTAAACAATTAACAAGTCAGTAACACGGTAGAAAAAATTAAAAAAAGAGTCTATATACATTGTGTGCAAAAGGCATGAGGAGGTAGATGAATAATTACAATTTTACAGATTAACACTGGAGTGATAAATTATCAGATGGTCATGTACAGGTAGAAATACTGGTGTGCAAAAGAGTGGCTGAGGTGCACCCGTGACCGGCTCGGAAACCAGATTGCACAGCGGAGAAGGTACGGTGGTATTCGAGACGGTCAGTGACCTGTTTGTTTACTTGGCTTTCGAAGACCTTAGATAGGCAGGGCAGGATGGATATAGGTCTGTAACAGTTTGTGTCCAGGGTGTCTCCCCCTTTTGAAGAGGGGGATGACTGTGGCAGCTTTCCAATCCTTGGGGATATCAGACGATATGAAAGAGAGGTTGAACAGGCTGGTGATAGGGGTTGCGACAATGGCGGCGGATAGTTTCAGAAATAGAGGGTCCAGATTGTCAAGCCCAGCTGATTTGTACGGGTCCAGGTTTTGCAGCTCTTTCAGAACATCTGCTATTTGGATTTGGGAAAAGGAGAACCTGGAGAGGCTTGGGCGAGTAGCTGCGGGGGGGGGGCGGAGCTGTTGGCCGAGGTTGGAGTAGCCAGGCGGAAGGCATGGCCAGCCGTTGAGAAATGCTTGTTGAAGTTTTCGATAATCATGGATTTATCGGTGGTGACCGTGTTACCTAGCCTCAGTGCAGTGGGCAGCTCGGAGGAGGTGCTCTTGTTCTCCATGGACTTCAGTGTCCCAGAACTTTTTGGAGTTGGAGCTACAGGATGCAAATTTCTGCCTGAAGAAGCTGGCCTTAGCTTTCCTGACTGACTGCGTGTATTGGTTCCTGACTTCCCTGAACAGTTGCATATCGTGGGGACTATTCGATGCTATTGCAGTCCGCCACAGGATGTTTTTGTGCTGGTCGAGGGCAGTCAGGTCTGGAGTGAACCAAGGGCTACATCTGTTCTTAGTCCTGCATTTTTTTGAACGGAGCATGCTTATCTAAAATGGTGAGGAAGTTAATTTTAAAGAATGACCAGGCATCCTCAACTGACGGGAGGAGGTCAATGTCCTTCCAGGATACCCGGGCCAGGTCGATTAGAAAGGCCTGCTCACAGAAGTGTTTTAGGGAGCGTTTGACAGTGATGAGGGGTGGTCGTTTGACTGTGGATCCGTAGCGGATACAGGCAATGAGGCAGTGATCACTGAGATCCTGGTTGAAGACAGCGGATGTGTATTTGGAGGGCCAGTTGGTCAGGATGACGTCTATGAGGGTGCCCTTGTTTACAGATTTAGGGTTGTACCTGGTGGGTTCCTTGATGATTTGTGTGAGATTGAGGGCATCTAGCTTAGATTGTAGGACTGCCGGGGTGTTAAACCTGTTAAGCATGTTGAGTCCCAATTGGGAACCAGCCCTCCCACCGTCAGCTGGAATGTGGCGCATGGAACGCAAAAAATATTCTTAAAAATATGTAACCTCCACACATTAACAAGTCCAATAGCTCAAATGAAAGATAAACAACTTGTTTATCTAGCCAGCAAGTCAGATTTCTAAAATGTTTTACGGCGAAAACATAGCACATATTTATGTCAAACCACCACCGAAGACGCACCGAAGACCAAGCTAATTTCCATAGCCAAATTCCACAAAATATGCAATCACCAAACGCAGGATTAAAAGAAAAATAATTGCACTAACCTTTTGAAATCTTCATCAGATGACAGTAATATAACATGTTACACAGTACATTTTTTTTTTTTCAATAATATGCTATATATATCCATAAATCTGTTTACAATGACGGCATGTTCAAAAAAATGCTACTCAAATGTCCGGAGAAATGACGATAGCTCCGCCATATGCCGTCAGCTAACATGGAATACACAACATAAACTTAGACTAAATATGCATGTTCTACATATGTATAGAAAGATACACTTCTTCTAAATGCAATCGCTGTGTTACTTTTATTTTTAACGTTACAGATTTCGTTCACTAGGCTATAATATGAGTCGGCGCTCAGGAATTAGCATTTTGGCTCCTCTACTTCGGAGTCCACAGAAACCCATAATAAACACATAAATATTCCCTTACCTTTGCTGTTCTTCCATCAGTAGACCTGGAAGGGTTTATACTTACCAAAAACAGCTTTAGTTTGGAAGTCTGTGTCTTTCGGTGATCAAACACGACACATTTCGGTTGAAATGCAGCCAAAATTCAAGTGGGTGCGCACCAAAACGTCGAAATTACATATTATATGTCGACTAAACTTGTAAAACTATGTTCAGAACACAGCATTAGCATGTTATCTAGCTTCACAGCAATTCTCAGGACGAAGAGAAACACACGAGTCGTTTAATCAATCTTGGAACAAAGACAGAGCGCGCATGAGAGTAGCCTGTTTTCTCCCGTGACCGCAAGGTTTCGGCCCGCCAAAACCCTCGTGAGCGCGCGATTCTCGCAATGAGAAGCCCCATTGAAAGCAGACATCGCGCTGAAGAGATAGGAACTGTTCCCAGGACTGTAAGTGCTTGGGAAGGGTGGGGGCGATGACGTCAAAGTTGGGCCAACTTTTATGATGACAAGAGAGAGTTTGGGAGAATGAGTGCCCTGAGAGTTCTGCTTTACATAGAGACATAATTTAAACGGTTTTAGAAGCTTTAGAGTGTTTTCTATTCAATAATAATTTTTATATGCATATATTAGCAATTTTTGACAGATTTTTTTTCTGTTTACTATGGGCACCCAATCACCCCAAAGGGGGCAGCAATCAGCCCTATCCTTAAGCATATCCCAGTTTAGGTAACCTAACAGAACAAACTCTGAAGCTAGATGGGGGGGGCGATCAATTCACAAATGGTGTCCAGGGCAGAACTGGGAGCTGAGGGGGGTCGGTAGCAGGCGGCAACAGTGAGAGACTTATTTCTGGAGAGAGTAATTTTTCAAATTAGTAGTTCAAACTGTTTGGGTATGGACCTGGAAACTATGACATTACTTTGCAGGCTATCTCTGCAGTAGACTGCAACTCCTCCCCCTTTGGCAGTTCTATCTTGATGGAAAATGTTATAGTTGGGTATGGAAATCTCAGAATTTTTGGTGGCCTTCCTGAGCCAGGATTCAGACACGGCAAGGACATCAGGGTTAGCAGAGTGTGCTAAAGCAGTGAGTAAAACAAACTTATGGAGGAGGCTTCTGATGTTGACATGCATGAAACCAAGGCTTTTTCGATCACAGAAGTCAACAAATGAGGGTGCCTGGGGACATGCAGGGCCTGGGTTTACCTCCACATCACCCGCGGAACAGAGGAGGAGTAGTATGAGGGTGCGGCTAAAGGCTATCAAAACTGGTCGCCTAGAGCGTTGGGGACAAAGAATAAAGGGAGCAGATTTCTGGGCATGGTAGAATATATTCGGGGCATAATGTGCAGACGGGTATGGTGGGGTGCGGGTACAGCGGAGGTAAGCCCAGGCACTGGGTGATAAGAGAGGTATCTCTGGACATGCTAGTTGTAATGGGTGAGGTCACCGCATGTGTGGGAGGTGGGACAAAGGAGGTATCAGGGGTATGAAGAGTGGAACTAGGGGCTCCATTGTAAACGAAAACAATGATAACTAACCTGAACAACAGTATACAAGGCATATTGACATTTGAGAGAGACATACAGCGAGGCATACAGTAATCACAGGTGTTGATTGGGATAGCTAGCTAAAACAGTAGGTGAGACAACAACAGCTAATCAGCTAGCACAACAACAGCAGGTAAAATGGCGTTGAATAGGCAGAGAGGGTCGGATTGACTACACACAGAGCCTGAGTGCGGCTGGGGCCGACAGATTAAACATAAACAAGCAGAATGGAGTACCGTGGTTAATGGACAGTCCAGTATTCATCAGCTATGTAGCCAAGTGATCAGTGTCCAGGGGGCAGCGGTGGATCGGACAGGGAAGCTAGACTGGCGAGTATTATCCAGGTTAAAAAAACTGGCTGGCTGTGCAGAAGGTAAAAGCCGCTAGCAGTGGCTAACAATGACTAAATAGCTTGTAGCTAGTTAGCTGGTTAGCTTCTGGAGGTTCTTGAATGTGTTCTAAAATTAAAAATAATAGCGATTCTGTATCACATTGGGTGAGGCAGGTTACCGGAAGGTATAATTGAATTAAAAATCTAAAAGAGATTGAAAGTAAATATGGGTCCAGTGAGTGGTTGGGCTGGCTGGGGACGCGGCGATTCAGACAGTTAGCAGGCCTGTGCTAACAAGCTAACAGTTAGTAGGCCGGGGCTAAACAAGCTAGCAGTTAGCAGGCCGAATTAGCAAGCAAGCAGATAGCAAGGGCTAGAAAGTTAGCCTTTGGGGGACGTTGCGATGGGGTTAAGTCTGTTTATGCCTCTTCATGCAGTGACATCGATAGACCTGTCGTGGGTCCGGATATTGTAGCCCAGGAGTATGCTTCGGTGGTAGCACAGGAGCTCTGGCCGGGCTAGCTTCAGGCTAAGTGGATGGAAACGCTAGCCAGGAGTAATCATCCGAGGTTGCGGTTAGCTAGTTGTGAAGATCCAGATGAGAATGTTCCGTTTGCGTTGGGAATCCGGGGATAAAAATAATAGGTCCGTTATGCTCTGGTTAGAGTCGCGTTGTTTGAACTGGCGAGAGCTTTCCGAGCTAAAGGTTAGCTGATGACCGCTAGCAATGGTTTGCTGCCTGATAGCTGATAGTTAGCTGGCTAGCTTCAGTTGAGGGGTTCCCGATCCGAAGTAAATATAAATACTTTAGGGGAAAAAAGCAGATCCGCGCTACATTGGGTGAGGCGGGTTGCAGGAGAGTATTTAGATGTTGAGGTTTAGCAAAATGTTTTAAAAGATATGCGAAGAAAAATATGAAGAAAAAAAACGGTATATACAAGGGACACGACAAGACGTCTGACTGCTACGCCATCTTGGATTCCAAGTTAACCTGAAAGGCCGCTCAGCATGGAAGAAGCCACCGCTATAAAACCGCCATAAAATGCCAGACTACGGTTTACAATTGCACATGGGGACAAAGATCGTCAGCCTTCTGGTCTGATGAAACAAAAATAGAACTGTTTGGCCATAATGACCACCGTTATTTTTGGAGGTAAAAGGGGGAGGCTCGCTAGCCTATAGAACACCATCCTAAACGTGAAGCACGGAGGTGGCAGCATCATGTTGTGGGGGTGCTTTGCTGCGGGAGGGACTGGTGAACGTCACAAAATAGATAGCTTCATGGGGAAGAAAATTATGTGGATATACAGTGCCTTGTGAAAGTATTCGGCCCCCTTGAACTTTGCGACCTTTTGCCACATTTCAGGCTTCAAACATAAAGATATAAAACTGTATTTTTTTTGTGAAGAATCAACAAGTGGGACACAATCATGAAGTGGAATGACATTTATTGGATATTTCAAACTTTTTTAACAAATCAAAAACTGAAAAAATTGGGCGTGCAAAATGATTCAGCCCCCTTAAATTAATACTTTGTAGTGCCACCTTTTTGCTGCGATTACAGCTGTAAGTCGCTTGGGGTATGTCTCTATCAGTTTTGCACATCGAGAGACTGACATTTTTTCCCATTCCTCCTTGCAAAACAGCTCGAGCTCAGTGAGGTTGGATGGAGAGCATTTGTGAACAGCAGTTTTCAGTTCTTTCCACAGATTCTCGATTGGATTCAGGTCTGGACTTTGACTTGGCCATTCTAACACCTGGATATGTTTATTTTTGAACCATTCCATTGTAGATTTTGCTTTATGTTTTGGATCATTGTCTTGTTGGAAGACAAATCTCCGCCCCAGTCTCAGGTCTTTTGCAGACTCCATCAGGTTTTCTTCCAGAATGGTCCTGTATTTGGCTCCATCCATCTTCCCATCAATTTTAACCATCTTCCCTGTCCCTGCTGAAGAAAAGCAGGCCCAAACCATGATGCTGCCACCACCATGTTTGACAGTGGGGATGGTGTGTTCAGGGTGATGAGCTGTGTTGCTTTTACGCCAAACATAACGTTTTGCATTGTTGCCAAAAAGTTCAATTTTGGTTTCATCTGACCAGAGCACCTTCTTCCACATGTTTGGTGTGTCTCCCAGGTGGCTTGTGGCAAACTTTAAACAACACTTTTTATGGAGATCTTTAAGAAATGGCTTTCTTGCCACTTCCATAAAGGCCAGATTTGTGCAATATACGACTGATTGTTGTCCTATGGACAGAGTCTCCCACCTCAGCTGTAGATCTCTGCAGTTCATCCAGAGTGATCATGGGCCTCTTGGCTGCATCTCTGATCAGTCTTCTCCTTGTATGAGCTGAAAGTTTAGAGGGACGGCCAGGTCTTGGTAGATTTGCAGTGGTCTGATACTCCTTCCATTTCAATATTATCGCTTGCACAGTGCTCCTTGGGATGTTTAAAGCTTGGGAAATCTTTTTGTATCCAAATCCGGCTTTAAACTTCTTCACAACAGTATCTCGGACCTGCCTAGTGTGTTCCTTGTTCTTCACGATGCTCTCTGCGCTTTTAACGGACCTCTGAGACTATCACAGTGCAGGTGCATTTATACGGAGACTTGATTACACACAGGTGGATTGTATTTATCATCATTAGTCATTTAGGTCAACATTGGATCATTCAGAGATCCTCACTGAACTTATGGAGAGAGTTTGCTGCACTGAAAGTAAAGGGGCTGAATAATTTTGCACGCCAATTTTTCAGTTTTTGATTTGTTAAAAAAGTTTGAAATATCCAATAAATGTCGTTCCACTTCATGATTGTGTCCCACTTGTTGTTGATTCTTCACAAAAAAATACAGTTTTATATCTTTATGTTTGAAGCCTGAAATGTGGCAAAAGGTTGCAAAGTTCAAGGAGGGCAAATACTTTCGCAAGGCACTGTATTGAAGGAACATCTCAAGACATCAGTCAGGAATTTAAAGCTTGGCAGCTTGGTCTTCCAAATAGACAATGACCCCAAGCTGTGGCAAAATGGCTTCAGGATTACAAAGTCAAGGTATTAGAGTGGCCATGGCAAAGCCTTGACCTCAATCCCATAGAATATTTGTGGGCAGAACTGAAAATGTGTGTCCGAGCAAGGAGGCCTACAAACCTGACTCAGTTACACCAGCTCTGTCAGGAGGAATGGGCCAAAATTCACCCAACTTATTGTTGGAAGCTTGTGGAAGGCTACCTGAAATATTTGACCCAAGTTAACCAATTTAAATGCAATGCTACCAAATACTAATTGAGTGTATGTAAACTTCTGATCCACTGGTAATGTGATGAAAGAAATTAAAGCTGAAATAAATCATTCTCTAATATTATTCTGACATTTCACATTCTTAAAATAAAGTGGTGATCCTAAATTGACCTAAGATGGGGAATTTTTTAAACGATTAAATGTCAGTAATTGTGAAAATGTTTAAATGTATTTGGCTAAGGTGTATGTAATCTTCCTACTTCAATTGTATATATTTATTTATTTGTTGTGGGAAAAGCAGATATGTCTTAACCAGGCTGAAATTAAAAATTAGAATTGTTTTGCGGTAGTCTGGTGTAGGTACTGACATTTTAGGATGTATTGTTTTGCAAAAGAATATGAAATATGTTCTGCTTCATGGAAAGTGTGTTTTAGAAATGCGCTGTTAGCATGTACTGTTATTACTTGGTTGCACACATCCCTGCTGCAATCACTCTGAAATGAGCTGAGTCGACTCAGCATGCGGCTCTAAGGCTACGTTACTGTATAACCACTTTTTGACTGCTGATGTAAAAATGGCTTCATGAATACATTTTATTGATAAGGATGATTTTCCTCCTGTTTCCAGTCTGGCGTACCAGCGCATGAGCTGGGAGGCTCTAAAGAAGTCCATCAACGGTCTGATCAACAAGGTGAATGTGTCCAACATCGCCATGATCATTCAGGAGCTGCTGCAGGAGAACATTGTTAGGGGCAGGTAATGGCTCCAGCTTGATTTATCAATCAAATGTATTACTCTTTAGCTTTGAGACATGGATTATTTGGGTAAAGTCATTTTTAAGTGCAGCTCACTAATGTGTGTTTGTCTGTCCGTCCATCCGTCTGTCTGTCCTTGTCTCTGTCTGTGCCGCCTGTGTGTGTCCGTGTCCATTCTTCAGAGGTCTCCTGGCCAGGTCCACCCTGCAGGCCCAGAGTGCTTCGGCCACCTTCACCCACGTCTATGCTGCTGTGGTTGCCATCATCAACTCCAAGTTCCCTCAGATAGGAGAGCTCATCCTCAAGAGACTCATCCTTAACTTCCGCAAGGGCTACCGGAGGAACGACAAGGTGACTAGCTGCCGCCTCGTTTAGTTTTGACATAACGATGTGATGGGAAGACACGGTGACTGCTTCAGCTACTTCAGTCACTCCTGCCTCATTTATACATATAACGTTGATACATATTATGGAGAAGTTCAGAGCTCAGCTGTTTAACTCTTTCTAATACATTTTGTATTCTTGTTTTTCAGGCACAATGTCTCACGGCATCAAAGTTTGTTGCTCATCTCGTCAATCAGAATGTGGCCCATGAGGTCTTGTGTCTGGAGATGTTGACTCTGCTCCTGGAGAGACCTACTGACGACAGTGTGGAGGTGTCCATTAGCTTCCTCAAGGAGTGTGGCCTCAAACTCACGGAGGTTTCCCCTAGGGGCATCAATGGTACATAGCTATACACTGAGGTCTCCCCTAGGGGCATTAATGTTCCATGGCTATACACTGAGGTCTCCCCTAGGGGCATTAATGTTCCATGGCTATACACTGAGGTCTCCTAGTGGCATTAATGGTCCATGGCTATACAGAACACGTCCGTTCTTAAGGAAGCATTAGTTCCATCAAAGCTACAGAATCCTTTTAGCACTCCATCACAGCTCATTCAGAGAAATCAAGGGATTTCTTTATTTCTCTGGTGTTCTTACGTCCCATTTCGCTTGTTATCTAATTTAAACACTGTCTCTTCTGTTTTTAGCCATTTTCGAGCGGCTGCGCAACATCCTTCACGAGTCAGAGATTGACAAGCGGGTGCAGTACATGATCGAAGTGATGTTTGCCATCAGGAAGGATGGGTTTAAGGACCACCCTATCGTCCCAGAGGGGCTGGACCTGGTGGAGGAAGAAGATCAGTTCACACACATGCTGCCCCTAGAGGACGACTACAACCAAGAAGATATACTCAGTAAGATGCTACAGATTATAATGTTTATTAGGTACACCCAGCTAGTACCGGGTTGGACCCCCTTTGCCACCAGAACCGCCTGAATTCTTCAGGGCATAGATTCTACAAGGTGTGGCGTTCAAACGTTGCTCAATTGTTATCAAGGGACCTATCGTATGCCAGTAAAACCTTCCCCACACCATCACCACCAGCCTATACCGTTGACACCAGGCATGATGGGGCCATGGACTCGTGCTGCTTACTCCAAATCCTTACTCTGCCATCAGCATGACGCAACAGGAACCGGGATTTGTCTGACTAGGCAATGTTTATCCACTTCTCAATTATCCAGTGTTGGTGATCGCGTGTCCACTGGAGCCTCTTCTTGTTTTTAGCCGATAGGATTGGAACCCGGTGTGGTCGTCTGATACAATAGCCTATCTGTGACAAGGACCGACGAGTTGTGCATTCCAAGATACCATTCTGCACACATTGTTGTACTGCGCCGTTATTTGCCTGTTTGTGGCCCGTCACCTTGCATTATTCTTGCCATTCGCCTTTGACCTCTCATCAGCAAGCTGTTTTTGGCCACAGCACTGCCACTGACTGGATGTTTTTTTGTTTGTCTCACAATTCTCGGTAAACCCAAGACACTGTCGTGCGTGAAAAGCCTCGGAGGCCGAATGTTTCTGAGATACTAGAACCGGTGTGCCTGGCACCGACGATCATACCATGTCGCTTAGGTCACTTGTTTTTAATCGAGCAGTAACTGAATGCCTTTGTCTGTCTGCCTGCCTTATATAGCAGGCCACGTGACTCACTGTCGGTAGGAGAGAACCATTTTTGTGAACGGGGGGTGGTGTACCAAATAAACTAGTCACTGAGTGGCCCTGTGTATAGAATATTTATTTAACTTTCATTTAACTAGGCAAGTCAGTTAAGAATGACGGCCTATACAGGCCAAACCCGGACAACACTGGGCCAATTGTGGGGTGCCATATGGGACTCGCAATCACGGCCGGTTGTGATAGACCCTGGATTCAAACCAGGGTGTCTGTAGTGACACCTCTAGCACTGAGATGCATTGTCTTAGGCCGCTGCGCCACTCTGGAGCCTCTAGTAGGGAGTCCCTAGTAGGGTCAGTTCACACCCATGCTGCCCCTAGAGGATCACTACAACCAAGAAGATATCCTGAGTAAGGTAGGCCCAGGCTTTCAAATACTGTAGGCCTAACCAGCTAAGACTTTATAAAAAAACAAAGTGTCCTCACCTAGGGCTGTGGCGGTCACAATTTTGTCTGCCGGCGATTGTCAAGGAAATAACTGTTGTCCTCACGGTAATTGACAGTTAATTTACATAAACACATTTAGCATCTGCTGGCTTCCACACACAGCCTACAAGACAAAAAGTCACCTTCACAATAAATCCATTATTTATTTTAGACGGGTCTAAAGAAGCATGATATGAGGAAAATGTAGTCTATTTCAGAAGAACAGAATAGCATACTATGAGTTGTCCTGATGTGGCTATGCCAAATGGATGTGGGCTACACTAGTTCATTTAGCAGACAAGATTTCCATAGAATTCCGTGGCATTATTTTATAGTCTGAAGAATAGAATTGAACAAAGATGAATAAAATATAAATATTTTCTCAATGATTTGAAGGAGTGCGCACACGTGGCTATTCTGTGTTGAGTGGTTAACAAAGAAATAGGTACTCCTATATGCTTCATTTAGAGTTATTAATTTACCTTTAGTTCTACTACCAATGTTGGGCTATATGTTTAGATGTTTAATACGTTGTAAGGCTGCATGATGAGACTAATGATAATTTGAAAAACATTGCTTGAAAGGCATGAGCTCTGCTTTGTTTTTTGGGCAGGCTGTGCACACTCCAGTAGTCTCTCATTCACAATTTGACAAGCACTTGATCATGTCTTGAATTTCACAGTGGCATCCCTTTTGTGGCTGTAATTCACCCCCAAAAAATCCATTCATTTTGTGGCCCAGAGTGCTGCATTGTGCCCTTCTCCCTGAGTGTGCTGTGCAATCCGAAGCGTCTCTCACTTACATTGCTCGCCATCATGTGATCTGGTCTTTCCCACAGGCTACAAGTGAAGACATACACGTTGGGATGCAACTGCGCACGTCCTCCAATTCCGAGGTGCAAATTGAAGATATTGGAAGAATTGTCCACATTTACATTTCGTCAGCCAACAAGATGAGTAGGCGTACGAACAGCAAAAGGACTATCCTATGTCAGTCTGCTTCCCCGTAGTACGAAAGTCTACCTATTCTGTGCGAGGAA
This sequence comes from Oncorhynchus tshawytscha, assembly GCF_018296145.1. Lineage (NCBI taxonomy): Eukaryota > Metazoa > Chordata > Actinopteri > Salmoniformes > Salmonidae > Oncorhynchus > Oncorhynchus tshawytscha. The sequence continues at coordinate 55,958,777 of NC_056431.1, read as the reverse complement.
CACATTTCAAACATAGTTGTGGGATGCGACAGATAACAAATTAATACATCCATTAGCATCAAAACATTTTTTTTAAGTAATGAGGCTGACTCAACAGATCAGAATATTTATCTTCAAATGTTGGTAAGCTCTTCCCCAAACTTGAAACTCACGCGCTGCTTGTGTATGCCAGTTAGGATTTACACCCCTTCTAAAACGGATTAATGTGCTTCATTTTAAGAAGTTATTTGGCTACTTTAGTTGTGATACAAACCTCATTAAAACATATAAGCCTATGGGCTAGGCTATTCAAAAAAAAGTGTGCGACTGATTCAAAAAAGTTGCCAAAAAAAGGCATTTCTGACCTTGATGCTGGGCATCATTCACAAGTGATAATGTATGATTCACAAGTGATAGGCTAATATTGTCACCCATCAGACTATTCTTGATTTAATCTTGTCTTTATATATACCAAATCATATGTCTGACATTTAATTTAGAATGGACCATTATCATACACCTGTCTCGAAACAGGGGCAACGGGAAAAAATACATGTCATCTATGCACTTAAATACCGAATGGAGGACACTTTTCCCCATGGTTTATTTTCACGTAGGCTTTACTCCTGTTGGAAATATAAGCAATGTACTTAATATTAGGAAAGTTGAGAAATTAATCTAGTAGGCCTAGCCTATAGAAAGCTGATGGAATCCTCTTTTTATTAGCGGCTGTCACTCTGTTTTCTCCCACAGTTGAATAGCCTATAGAAATGTTGCGCAACATGAGCTCATGGGCTCTCATGAAGTGTTTGATTAGATTTTCTAATACATTTGCATTTATGTCATAGTGATTAAAGGAACAATAGAGTGCTGAGTACCAGGCAGTTAGCAAGTTTGGAAGGCTACTAAATGACCAGCAGCAGCATCAGAGCTTGGAGAATCCAAATAATTGTGACTAAACGTGTGTGATATGGTTCCGCCAGAGATGTTCGCTTTGCTTTCTTAGGAAACTATGCAGTATTTTGTTTTTTGGGGTATTATTTCATACACTGTTACCACAGGAAATCTTAAGTCTTATGACATATAGCCGGAAAGAACTATTGGATATAAGAGCAACGTCAACTTACCAACATTACGACCAGGAATACGACTTCCCCAAAGCGGACCCTCTGTTTGGACCACCACCCAGGACAATGGATCGGATCCCAGTACGCGACCCAAAACAACAGTGCCACAGAAGGGGCAGACGGAGAGGTCTTCTGGTCAGGCTCACCGCTCCCGAGTATACTACTCGCCAATGTCCAGTCTCTTGACAACAAGGTAGACTAAATTCGAGCAAGGGTTGCCTTCCAGAGAGACATCAGAGATTGTAACATTCTCTGTTTCACGGAAACGCATCACGAGTGAGCCATGTTATCGGGGTCGTTACAGCCACCCAGTTTCTTCACGCATCGGGACCGACAGAAACAAACATCTCTCTGGTAAGATGGGTGGGGGTGTATGCCGTATGATTAACGAGTCGTGGTGTGATCATAACAACATACAAGAACTCAAGTTCACCTGACCTAGAATTTCTTACAATCAAATGCAGACCGCATTATCTACCAAGAGAATTCTCTTCGATTATAATCACAGCCGTGTGTACCCCCCCCAAGCAGACACCTCGACGGCCCTGAAAGAACTTCAGTGGACTCTATGTAAACTGGAAACCACATATCCTGAGACTGCATTTATTGTAGCTGGGGATTTTTAACAAGGCTCCCTAAAATGTATCAGCATATCGAATGCATGACCCGGGCTGGCAAAACTCTGGATCATTGCTGCTACTAACTTCCGCGACGCATACAAAGCCTTCCCTCGCCCTTCCAGCAAATCTGACCACGACTCCATTTTGTTGCTCCCTGCTCAGGTCTGTTCAACGCTGGTCTGACCAATCTGATTCCACGCTTCAAGATTGCTTCAATCACGTGGACTGGGATATGTTCTAGATAGTCTCAGACAACAACATTGATGTATACGCTGATTCGGTGAGCAAGTTTATTAGCAAGTGCATTGATGATGTTGTACCCACTGTAACTATTAAAATCTTCCCCAACCAGAAACCGTGGATTGATGGCAGCATTCTCGCAAAACTAAAAGCGCAAACCAATGCTTTTAATCATGGCAAGGCGACCGGAAACATGACCAAATACAAACCGTGTCGATATTCCCTCCGCAAGGCAATCAAACAAGCTAAGCGTTAGTATAGAGACAAAGTAGAGTCACAATTCAACGGCTCAGACACGAGACACATGTGGCAGGGTTTACTGTCAATCACGGACTACAAAAAGAAAACCAGCCCCGTCGTGGACACTGGCGTCTTGCTCCCAGACAAACTAAACAACTTTGCTCGAGGTCCGCTATCAAAACCTGTGGGCTCTCCTTCACCCCAGCCAACGTGAGTAAAACCATTTAAACGTGTTAACCCTCGCAAGGCTCCCTAGCCGTGTACTCAGAGCATGCGCCGACCAGCTGGCTGGTGTGTTTACGGACATAATCCCTATCCCAGTCTGCTGTTCCCACATGCTTCAAGAGGGCCACCATTGTTCCTGTTCCTAAGAAAGCTAAGGTAACTGAGCTAAACGACTACCGCCCTGTAGCACTCACTTCCGTCATCATGAAGTGCTTTGAGAGCCTAGTCAAGGATCATATCACATATACATTACCTGACACCCTAGACCCACTTACCGCCCCAATTGGTCCACAGACGACACACTCACACTGCACGCTGCCCTAAACCATCTGGACTAGAGGAATACCTATGTAAGAATGTTGTTCATCGATTACAGCTCAGCATTTAACATCATAGTACCCTCCAAACTCGACCCCGCCCTGTGCAACTGGGTTCTGGACTTTCTGACGGGCCGCCCCCAGGTGATGAAGGTAGGAAACATCTCCACCTTGCTGATCCTCAACACTGGGGCCCCACAAGGGTGCGTTCTCACCCCTCTCCTGTACTCCCTGTTCACCCATGACTGTGTGGCCAACTCAATCATCAAGTTTTCAGATGACACTACACGACGGCCCTCGGAGTGTGTTGTCAGGAAAATAACCTCACACTCAACGTCAACAAAACAAAGGAGATGATCGTGGACTTCAGGAAACAGCAGAGGGAGCAGCCCCCTATCCACATCAATGAGAAGGTGGCCTCAGGAGGCTGAAGAAATTTGGCTTGTCACCAAAAACACTATTTTACAGATGTACAATCGAGAGCTTCCTGTCGGGCTGTATCACCGCCTGGTATGGCAGCTGTTCCGGCCACAACCGTAAGGTTCTCAAGAGGGTAGTGAGGTCTCCACAACGCATCACCGCGTGAAAACTACCTGCTCTCCAGGACACTTACATCACCCGATATCACAGTAAGGCCAAAAAGATCATCAAGGTCAACAACCATCCGAGCCACTGCCTGTTCGCTCCGCTATCACCCAGAAGGCGAGGTCAGTACAGGTGCATCAAAGCTGGGACCGAGAGACTGAAAAACAGCTTCTATCTCAAGGCCATCGGACTGTTAAACAGCATCACTACAGCCATCACTAACATTGACTATCACAGTGCAGGTGCATTTATACGGAGACTTGATTACACACAGGTGGATTGTATTTATCATCATTAGTCATTTAGGTCAACATTGGATCATTCAGAGATCCTCACTGAACTTCTGGAGAGAGTTTGCTGCACTGAAAGTAAAGGGGCTGAATAATTTTGCACGCCCAATTTTTCAGTTTTTGATTTGTTAAAAAAGTTTGAAATATCCAATAAATGTCGTTCCACTTCATGATTGTGTCCCACTTGTTGATTCTTCACAAAAATACAGTTTTATATCTTTGTTTGAAGCCTGAAATGTGGCAAAAGGTCGCAAGTTCAAGGGGGCCGAATACTTTCGCAAGGCACTGTATATACTGTACTCTATACCCTCTACTGCATATTGCCTTTGCCGTTCGACCATCGCTCATCCATATATTTATATGTACATATTCTTATTCATTCCTTTACACTTGTGTGTGTGTGTATAAGGTAGTTGTTGTGAGATTACCTGTTAGATATTCCTGCACGGTCGGAACTAGAAGCATAAGCATTTCGCTACACTCGCATTAACATCTGCTAACCATGTGTATGTGACCCAAAAAATTTGATGTGGAATTTGACTGACTCGTGACTGCCGGTGTGGCACTATGGTCACCACAACAGTCCTATCCTCACCCTACTTAATTGCGCTGTTCTGAAATAACTGACAATGTGAAAGCCAGCCAATGGTTAGCTTCCACCATGTGGTTTTCAACGATCAAGACTATTTGAATCTGTGTAAATGAAGGGGAGGAGACAAGGTGAGAACATGTTTTTAAGAAAATACTATTGAGCCATATCTGTGATGGCTTAGTTTTCAGCATGTTCATTGCCAGGGGAGAGAGAGAATACCCCGTCCCATTATTCAGTCAATTCACCTGCTGTCCTTTAGGCCCCTAAGGATTCTGAGCTAATTATACTGGTATAGCTGGGGGTTTCCTCTATCAGTCTCTCTATAGATGTCCCAGTGTGGAATGATGTTCTCTGAGAGGAGAAAAATCACAGCGTTCGCCTCTGCCCTCTATCTCACTCCCTCGCTCTCTCGTAAAAGAGGGTTATATTTTCAGGCTGACATTAAGATTCCGCTTCTATTTATTTATATTTGTTCAATTCAACAGATGAACATTTTCTGTAGCTTCAGCACATACACACTTGTCCTAATTGGAAAATCTATACAAGCGTTCCTTCAGGGTGCAAGAGAAGGGAAGAAAGCCATTATCACTTTAAGCTCTGATATGAAATGCATCCTAATACACAATGAGTGTGTTTTTATGGGTAATTACTTCTGATTGTGGCTCATTTGCAGTGATTTTAATTGTTCTGGAATGTAGTAATTGCAAACGAACGGTTGCTATTAAAAACAATAATGTTCTGTATCTTGCAGATGTCTTTAAGATGGATACAGACTTCTTGGAGAATGAGGAGAAGTACAAAGCAATTAAAAAGGGTGAGTTGCAAGATGGATGGATCACAATGTCAATTATTGCCTTAAGACAAAGCAAAACATTTGACTTTGAACTGAATATGGTTTAATGTGTAATAGGTTATTGTTGTCTGGCAGCTACCTAGCTCATGTTGCAGCTACTACAGTGTATAAAGTCTGTATGATCAACTGAATTCCACCATACTGTGCCATAATTTCAGATAGTTATTGTAAAAGATGGTCTCCTCCATGACGTACCTAGTTAAATAAATACAAATGTTGGAGAAAGTAATGTGTTTTAGTGTAGAATATGTCATATGACCATCTCTTTTCTCCACAGAGATCCTGGATGAGGGCAGCAGTGACTCTGGAGAGGATGCCAATGGAAGTGATGATGATGAAGATGATAATGATGGAGAAAAGGACGGGGAAGAGGGTGGAGATGGTATGCATACAACATCTTATTGATTTGAAAAATCACAAAGATTAACACAGAAGGACACTGACATTCAACAATTACAAAGAGTATGGTTCAAAACTCTAAACATGTGACAAGAGGAAGGATACTGTTAACAGTGCTTAGTTCAGTGACGCGTTCTGTACTGCGGTAACTTGGGGACAGTGGTGGTTATAGTGGTGGCCTTGGCTGTCCTTGATGGTCCCAGAGGTAATCTGCCCCAGAAATCTCATCATCCCCAGTGGCTCAGTACTGCAAAGGAAATGCACTGCATACCAAGACCATTAGGTAGGAAGGAGACCTCTGCTTCTCTGTGTGCATCCCAAATGGCACCCCATTCCCTATATAATGCACTATAATGGGTTCTGGTCAAAAGTAGTCCCTTCTATAGGGAATTGGGTGCCATTTAGGGATGCGCATGGTCATTTCTCAGTGTCTCCATGCTATCCCATGGCAAGCAAGAGATCGGTCACTGCTTTTACGTTTCACTGACTGCTCTCTCCTAGATGGTCTGTCAGAACACTTCGGCACTCTATTCATTAAACTTTGTATCAACTTGAATTACCCCAGTTTTATTATTATAATACATGCCACTTGGCCACTTTTATCCACAGCGACTTCAGTAAGTGCATTCATTTTTAGTATCTTGCGGGAATCAAACACACGACTTTGGCATTGGCAACGCCATGCTTGGGAAATGGAAATAACTCCCAAAAGAATGAGTGAGATAAACAGATTGACCTCTGTGTGGAGACCGATAGCATGACAACACCTGACAGTGTAACAATCAATACAACCCTCCTTCATCCTTATAACTATGTACTGTTTTACTTTTATAGAAGCAGAGAAAGTCACCATCTTTGACCAGACGGAAGTCAACCTAGTCGCATTTCGCCGTACCATCTATCTCGCCATCCAGTCAAGGTGGGTAGTTGGGCTGTGCGTGTGTGTGTGTTAGGGCTGCACGATATGTGCCAAAAATCTATTTGTTTACCGCGATTTATAAATTTTTATTGCAATTTAGATCAAAACACTTTGATCACCGGGACAGCCCATACGGAAAATATGTATGAACGCATGACTCTAAGTCACTTTGAATAAAAGCTTCTGCTAAATGGCATATATGCCTTAAAGTATTCATACCCCTTGACTTATTCCACATTTTGTTGTTTCAGCCTGAATTCTAAATGGATTAAGTAAAACATTTACTCTCACCTTTCTACACACAATACCCCATAATGACAAATTGAAAACACATAGTGTTAGAAATGTTAGCACATTTACTGAAAATAGAAATATCTAATTTACTTAAGTATTCACACCCCTTTGCTATGACACTCCAAATTGAGCACAGGTGCATCCAATTTGTTTTGATCATCCTTGATGTCACTTAGAACTTGGAGTCCACCAGTGGCCAATTCAACACACCTGTCCATATAAGGTCCGACAGCTGGCGGTGCATGTCATTGCAGAAACTATACCATGAAGTCCAAGGAACTGTCTGTAGATCTCAGAGATAAAATTGTGATGAGGCATACAGTACCAGTCAAAAGTTTGGACACTTACTCATTCCACGGTTTTTCTTTATTTTTACTGTTTTCTAAGTTGTAGAATAATAGTGAAGACCTCAAAACTATGAAATAACACATGGAATCATGTAGTAACCAAAAAAGTGTTAAACAAATTAAAATACATTTTAGATTCTTCAAAGTAGCCACCCTTTGCCTTGACGACAGCTTTGCACTCTCTCAACCAGCATCATGAGGTAGTCCCCTGGAATGCATTTCAATTAACAGGTATGCCTTGTTAAAAGTTCATTTGTGGAATTCATTTCTTTAATGTGTTTGAGCCAATCAGTTGTGTTGTGACAAGGTAGGGGGTGGTGTACAGAAAGCCCTATTTGGTCAAAGACCAAATCCATTTTATGGCAAGAACAGCTCAAATAAGCAAAGAGAAAGGACAGTCCATCATTACTTTAAGACATGAAGGTCAGTCAATCTGGAACATTTCAAGAACTTTGACATTTTCTTCAAGTGCAGTCGCAAAAACATCAAGCGTTATGATGAAACAGGCTCTCGTGAGGACCGCCACAGGAACGGAAGACCCAGAGTGCTCTGCTGCAGAGGATAAGTTCATTAGTTACCAGCCTCAGAAATTGCAGTCCAAATAAATGCTTTAGAGTTTCAAGTAACAGACACATCTCAACATCAACTGTTCAGAGGAGACTGCGTGAATCAGGCCTTTATGGTCAAATTGCTGCAAAGAAATCACTACTAAAGGACATCAATAAGAAGACTTGCTTGGGCCAAGAAACACGAGCAATGGACATTAACCTGGGATGATGAGTCCAAATTTGTGATTTTTGGTTCTAACCGCCATGTCTTCGTGAGACGCTGAGTAGGTGAAAGAATGATATCCGCATGTGTGATTCCTACAGTGATGCATAGAGGAGGAGGTGTGGGGGTTACTTTGCTGGTGACACTGTCAGTGATTTATTTTAGAATTTAAGGCACACTGAACCAGCATGGCTACCACAGCATTCTGTAGCGACACGGCATCCCATCTGGCTTAGTCCCACTATCATTTGTTTTTCAGCAGGACAATGACCCAACACATCTCTCGGCTGTGTAAGGGCTATTTGACCAAGAAGGAGAGCGTTGAAGTGCTGCGTCAGATGACCTGGCCTCCACAATCACCTGACCTCAACCCAGTTGCGATGGTTTGGGATGAGTTGGACCGCAGAGTGAAGGAAAAGCAGCCAGCTCAGCATATGTGGGAACTCCTTCAAGACTGTTGGAGAAGCATTCCAGGTGAAGGTGGTTGAGAGAATGCCAAGAGTGTGCAAAGCTGTCATCAAGGCAAAGGGTGGCTACATTGAAGAATCTCAAATGTAAAATATATTTTGATTTAACACTTTTTTTGGTTACTACATGATTCCATATGTTTTTTTTCATAGTTTTGATGTCTTCATTATTCTACAATGTAGAAAATAGTAACAAATAAAGAAACCCTTGAATGAGTAGGTGTGTCCAAACTTTTGACTGGTACTATATATCGGGGGAAGGGTATACAACATTCTTGAGTGTTAAAAGTTGGGAAATAGATGTATGGATTTTCCCAGCCTAGACCTAACAAACTGGGGAATTGGGCAAGAAGGCCCTTGGTCAGGGAGGTGACCAATCACTCCTGAGAAAAGGCACATGACAGCACACCTGGAGTTTGCAAAAAGACACATGATAGAGTCTGAGAGTGTAAAACAAAATATTATGTGGTCTAATGAGACAAAAATGTAACTCTGGCCTGAATGCTAAGCATTATGTCTGGAGAAAACCAGGCACAGCTCATCACCCATCTAACACAATCCCTACCATGAAGCATGGTGGTGTCAGCTTCATGGTGGTGTCAGCAAACGACCTTAGACTGTGCCGAAGGTTTACGTTCCAACAGGACAATGCATACAGCCAAAGCAAAGCTGTAATGGCTTCAGAACAAGAATGTGAAAGTACTTGAGTGGCCCAGCTAAAGCCCAGACTTGAATCCCATTGAAAATCCGTGGAATGACTTGATGATTGCTGGTCACTGCAGCTCCCCATTTTACTTAACAGAGCTTGAGAAAATCTGCAAGAATGGGAGATAATCCCCAAATCCAGATGTGCAAAGCTGATGCAGACATACCCAAGACGACTCACAGAAGTTATGGCTGGTGTTTGGCATGACAACGGATTTTTAAAAAAAAAATAGTAATTGTCACAGGGTAGAAACCAAGGCTGTAGTCATCGCCAATGGTGCTTCTACAGAGTATTGACTCGGGTGTGAATACTTGTGAATTAGATTTCTGTATTTCATTTTCAATATATTTGGTATTTCTAAAAATACATTTTTAATTTGTCATTATGGGGTATTGTGTGTAGATGAATGAGAGAAAAGAACAGATTGAATTCAGGCTGTAACACAATGTGGAATAAACTGAGGAGTTTGAATACTTATTGAAGGCAGTTTGTGTGTGTGTGTGTGTGATGTGAACCATTGGAATCATAGAAATAGAATGAGTAGCCTATGGACATTTATATGGCTGGTGTTCGGCATGACAATGAATAAAAAATACCTTATAGAAGGAGTTGACAGGGTAGAATCCAAAGTGTTGGTCAGTGTTTCCCAGGAGACCCGAAAAACATTTTAAATAGAGCTGTTATATTCAGACAAGATTTTAAAATACGCTTCACGTGTTCTTCTCTGACTCAGAACATGTCGTTGCACAAACAACATGCGGCCTCAGTCACTGGCAGCAGCCTGTATTAGAGAAATTAACATAAGAAGCTAACATGTTTTTGGGGATTCACGTGGTGTGGGTCTTTAACCAACTAGCTGTTTGCAGAGATAAAGATACAAAAACAAATAGTCTAATACAGGAAATGTGGATTGACACGAAGAAGCAAACAAGCATGCCGACTCAAGCTGAGTGAGTGAATCTAACAGCCAGCTGTGCCTGCTTGAGTGACAAGGGTTTGTGTCGGCAGTGACTTGGTTTGTGTCGGCAGCAAGCAGCTGCATGAAAGCGAGGGTGACTGGATAGAGACGTCAAAGACATTGCTATTTGCATATTGCACATGTCAACGTCGCAATTTCTATTAAAATTAAATGAATTGTGCAGCCCGCTTACTGCAGCCCATCCTCTGTTTCTTATCCGTTATCAGGATCTGGTTAGCATGGTGTGTGTGTTTCCTATAACCTCAGTCTTGTGTGTGTGTGTGTGGTGTGTGTGTGTGTGTTAAAAGGATAGCCGTGCTGTAATGTTTGCCAGCGGTCACTGAGCCCTCCCAAGTCAGGTGAAGTGGTGAAATGATCACATTTTGAAATTCAAATGAACCCTCAATTTGCCTCTCTCGTTCCAAATTTCAGCATCATTCTGCTAGTTTTTACACTACTTACATTGCATACCCCATACAAATGATTCTGCACATGACTTACTGCCTGCTTTGGCCCCAAAAAACTTTTTGATGCATTTTAATATTGATAAATGCAGATTTTCACTCTTTCACAGGTTTTATAGGGTGAATGCAGAGTGCATCTGCAAGTTAGCTATAATTTTTGCAATGATTCACTGATATGACTCAATCACCCTTATTGAAATCCATCTTATTTTTTGTGTGTGTCCGTGCAGCCTGAATGTTTTTTCTGTTAAGAAAAGTAAACTAGATCTGCCAAACCACAGAACAGAATGGGAAAGGGTCCAGATCCAGGGATGTTTTCAGGAGAAATGGGGCAGTAGACTTTTCCTCTGGGCCTAACCTAGATGGCTGAAAATCACTGCATGTCCACGGCAGATAGACAAGTCTCGAATGCAGTGTAGTTAAAGCTGTATTTGCTGAATGTCGTTTTTCTCTTAATTGAATGAACATTTTTGTTTTGCACGCATTCATAATTAATTGGCATAAAATGTTTTTATAGGGTTAAGTTCTCAATTGCACAGACTTCTGCAGAGCAGAATTTAATAGCATTGTGCTAAGGGATGTTGGGGTAGATTTGAAGAGGAACAGACTTGTCATTGTCCAGAGAGACGGGGGTGTTTTAAACCATGTTTTAGTTACTAGCTAAAACATTGCTGTTAGGGAGACTGCTGCAGCAAGTGATGAAGTAGGCTATTCATTCATACGCAGCAGCCCTGCTGAATTCTAAGATCAGAACGCACCATGCTCTAGTTTCATCTTTTTGGGAAGTTTTCTCTCTTTGCGATGGATCTTTATCATTAAAGCACACTATAACAATACATTTTTCCAGGTAGTCCAATCACAGTTTCTTCCATTTTCTGCCTAATGAGTAAAACCTGGCCATAGAGGTCCGAGAGAATGGCAACCATTTTTGGCTATTTTTCTTAGTTTCTGTTTCTCTAAATCTGAGCTGGTCTTTTTCCAGCTGATGTAGGAAGGAGAGAACAGAGCAGACTTGCTCTCAAGATGTTGCAGGTGGAAGGATGACACACTGCAGAGCAATCCACTTACTCTCAGACACACCGCAATGTTTGGAAGAGCAGAGTGCATAGCCATCAACTGTCTCAGACATACTACCTCAGGGCCAGTCAGTGACCAGTCATATGTTGATGATGATGCTGAAAGCTCCTCTTCTCTTAAGCCCTTTCAGATAAGAGGTTATATGTGTTTGCAGTCTATTTTTCCTTGTTTCTGAATTAAACATCTTCAGGCCACTAATAGACAGGCTGAGTATTTGTATGTGCAGTGTAGGTCTCCCACATATTTGTATTACATGTGTTTGCATACTGCAATGCACCTTTGTATAAGCATGGGGACATAGACATTTGGCATATTTGTGGCCTTCCAGTAAAGGCAAGTAGTTTGTCATATTTTCAATAATTCTTCCATAATTTCTGTGATATACTCAAATCAGTTTCCGTTGACCGGCCGGCTTGTCTGTCTCCGTGTGATAAATGGCCACACTGTACTCAATCTGAAAGAGGTAGTGCTGTGGTCCTTGTTCTCTCTTAGCCTTTTCACATTGTGCCGACCTGAATCGAACTGGGCTGGCGTAGCTATTTTTGACTCACATTGGCCCAGTTCAACTCCACTTGGTGTGAGGTTTTCTGTTCCAGCTGGTAGAAAGGCAGTAGCATCAACACAGAGACAGGACTGAACTTTAGGAACCCTGATAAGTGATTACATAGGAAATTCGACGAGGCCTTGCTCTCTACTGTTTTACCTCTACGGATGCATGAATATAGCCGGTTTGATGCATAACCTGTGGAGTTCCACGCAGATCAGTGTCTCTTTCAAAAGGAGCTTATACAAATTGTCCTTTATGAATGTGATATAACATTTATGACATGTCACATGTATTGAAGAAGGCTATATAACTGTTACTGGGATTATCCAACCTCTGTGAATTAACACCGTCCCATCAGAATTCCCCTGTCTAGTCGTGGTAAATGAAATGGTCAGGACAGTTTTCTAGAGTGTTGTGTGGTTTTGGAACACGTGGATCGACACGTTGGCTCAGCAGTGTGTCTGTCTGGGTTTGTCAGCGGTTAGAGAAGAGATGCAGAATGCTGGTGGAAATGTATGAATGAAATGAGAGGTCCGTGGTGTTTACCACAGTTTTACACCATGTCTGCGGAATGCAGTCTTGCCTGCTTCCTAAATGCAGTTGGGTTGGATGGAATTTTCCAAAGTGATGAAACAACAAAATAAGACATTTATTTTCCCCGTGTTTGTTTATGGATATATAAAGTCTAAATGCGTACTGAATGTACTTCTAAAATAAACATGAGGGCAGATAAAGTTTATTTTTTCTGTGTGATAAGTTTTTAAAATTCCATCCAAACAAAGACATAACCCTGCCTAGTGCCTGGACACTCTGTCCTAGTCCATATGGCATGATAAAGATGTTTGGAATATGATAATGCAAACTTATGCACTTATTGGCTAATTATTATTGTCTTATTAAGTCATGATGAATAGTGAATACATGTTTCTCTTCTTTCAACAGTTTGGATTTTGAGGAGTGTGCCCACAAATTGATCAAGATGGACTTTCCTGACAGCCAAACAGTAGGTTAAAATACTTCTCCTCCCAATACCCTTCCACCAGTATACTTTCCCCCTAGCTGCCAGACTGACATATCATGGCCATCTAATCTAAAGAGCTTCCAGAGCTGTTTATTGAAATTCTTAGCTTCATCTAAATAGTTTCTGGTCTGCTGGGTTGTTGGATTCTTCAGTCACCCGGGAAGCATTTGTCATCTTAATTTCTTTGTTTTGCGTCTTCGCCAGGCCAAAGAAAGCCCTCCTTTAGGAACTGGGTGTTCCCCACTATGATTTAGCCGATCAAGTAGTTTGTTTCCCCGAAGTTTGCCATTTTTATTAACTGTGCCAGTTGTGGACATTGTAATAACAAGCTTCAATATCTTGTAGTCTTTACAGTAGAACCCCAGTAGAGCGGAGAGGTTTAGAGACATCCTACACACCGTTAATGCACCTACACGTTTTATGTAATGCAACGCAGTGATTTACTGCCTGTGATTTATGTTACCTTAAAATAGCTGTGCGATAGGTCATGTTTTCTCGTGGCCAGCCTACAGTACACATGTTTGTGGGTGGAAATAATATTATGTGTTCACTCATGTACCTGTACTCTGCAATATGTTTAGTCTCTTATGCAATTGTAAGTTGGCTACTTCCATAAGAAATAAGTGTTGAAAATAAAGCTATGATGTGTAAGTAAATAGTGAAAGAAAATATACCCAGGCGTCTTTGATACATCTGTCTTTTCCCTGCTTTATAAAGGAATCACTGAGGTGTATATCATGGGTACACTGTGCTGTATAGCCACAGGGCCAGCAGTTGTGTAACATATCAAATGGCTGCTTTTGTGAGCTTACTACTAGGTCACTTTTAACATCCAAATAATTCCTCAGTTTGTGCCCATCTAGGTATTTAGTGTAGGAATAGAGTTGTGCATGATGAAGTTTACAGCTGTATTCATATAGTACTATAGCTATACTGTTATTATTGTATTTATTTTTTGGGCTCGTGAATAAATTAAATACGAGACTACTTGGTTTATGTATTTGTAACGTGGTATTTTAATGAGCATGTTCTCTGAACCTATGGCTGTGTTTTGATCACCGCTTCTATATCAACATTATCTTTGAAAGCCAGGGTTCTGAAAAAGGGACGTTTCTTTATTTGCTGAGTTTACATTTTTCTTGAGTAGTCTTTTTAGGTGTCTCTTTCTCCCCTTCTCTCTTTCACTCTTGCCTACTATCCTTTCCCCTATCTCTGTTACCATAGCAGTCACAGATAATTAGAGATGGAAGAAGATGGAGAAAGGTCTTTGTATTAAATGCGTAGACGAAGGTCTTTACGTGAGGTGTGTGACTAGTGACTGAGTGCTGATGGGTTGTTCACACGGTGCTGTCATTTAGGGACAAGACACTTAAACCCGATTTTAAACAGGTTGACCTACATATTCGGCAGATCCTGTCTGGCTGAAATGCAAGGTCATTAGACTGGAGGGGAACACAATTGTGGTTGCTCTATATCCTCTTCATGATTTATTTACATTGACATTTTAGTAGGGCTGACCCCATTTCGTCGATAGGCTGTTGGTCACCCAAGATTTATTTTGTCATGGTGCACAAGACACCTGTCTCAGTGGACTAATACATTGTGGATGGCACTTTCCATCACCCTAAGACAGGGCTCTCTAACCCTGTTCATGGAGAGCTACTGTCCTGTAGGTTTCTGCTCCAACCCCAATCTGGCACACCTGATTCTAATTAGCTGGTTGATAAAATGAATCATGTTAGTTACAACTGGGGTTGGAATGAACCTACATGAGAGTAGCTCTCTAGGAACCGAGTTGGAGAGCCCTACCCTAAGACATGTGATACTGAAATTGTATATCGTTATATTATGTAAAAAATAATGAAGCAGCACTAATAAATCTAATACTATTTTATAACACATGCTTTCTCCTGTGTTGGATACGGTCACTGTTTCAGAACCGCGGACATTCTTCAGTGCGCAGTAGAATTGGCAACTTTCCCTATGTTGCTATGTGCATAATAGCAAAGGTAACCATCATAACCATCGGGGCGGCAGGGTAGCCTAGTGGTTAGAGCGGTGGACTAGTAACCGGAAGGTTACAAGTTTAAACCCCCGAGCTGACAAGGTACAAATCTGTCGTTCTGCCCCTGAACAGGCAGTTAACCCACTGCTCCTAGGCCGTCATTGAAAATAAGAATTTGTTCTTAACTGACTTGCCTAGTTAAATAAAGGTAAAATTAAAAAAAATATTGGGATTGAGAACAATGTGGCAGAGGCAGCAGACAAGAGGAAACAGCCCTTGCCTTAGCCTAATTGTCTAAGAAAGTTGAGGAGAGCGGAAACCCCAACTTAATTAGGTCTATAATTAATAGCGTAACTGTTAAATGTGCCTGGCTTTATAAATCATCCTACAGAAATAAGACATATTGCTTTGTTCCCTTTTTGAGTGTGTGTGGTTTAATAGCTTACCATGATCACCAAGCCTCATGCAACGGCAAAATGTTGGATAAAGCAATTTCACAGATTTGTCTGTTTTTTTATCTTTGCTATGCTATAATAAAGGCTTTACAATTGTTTTCGTTAGAGCAGACTGGTATTACTTTTAATTTATTTAGTGTTTACACTGTTCCAAACAGGCAGAATAATATAATAATCTAACAGTACCTGTTTGTCACACATAATATGCATGCAGCTCCTGCTCCTATATCCTCCCTTTTCTTGATTTCCTTATTGTTATTATTACAATTATTATAATAATAAGTAATGTCGCTATGAGTAGGCTTTGTATAGTATCTTTGTATAACCACCACCTAGCTGTAGGCCTGTTTAGTCTAAATACTGTAACTTACTTAGGCCTATTTCAATATATAAGCTACTGTATCAATCAATCATTAATTTGTTCATGCCATCACAGCATACGAGACATTCATGCAATTCACGAATGCGTGCAACTGTTTATTTTCTGCTGTAATAAAGGCTTTATATATTTTTTGGGGGCAGAACAGACTCTGGTACACTTATTTATTTATGATATTGTAATCTAAGAGCAACTGTTTGGCACACAATACTCACGCAAAGCTTGCTCCTATACCCTCCTTTATCTTGATCTCTAGTAGTTTCCACAAATAAGTCTGACTTCCCCTTTCCCTCCTGAACAACCAGTAAACATTTGCCTGTTTCAAGTTCCTTTTCACGTCCTCCGCATCCATTTTGCTGTCACTTGTTACTGTGTTCTGAATTTATGACCAATTTATTTATGTGATTTATGATAGGCTATAGGTCAGGCCCTATGTTTCACATGCATGAGATGTGTACATGTTTCACATAAAGAGAGCAAGGGTTGAGGGAAGGTTTTTCCAAACAAATAGACGATATCAGTGACAGAACTTGACAGGCAAAAACAAGTAAGAAACTAAATCGCTGAAATGTTGCAGCTTCAGCACGGACCGCGCAATAAACACTTGCTGTGGTGCCGTTTTGCTGCAGTAGAGGAGAGAGTGAGACAACGTGCGCCAGTCACACATTCACTCGTCATTTTTTAAGTGTGACCATCGGGCTCTTTTTTTGGGGTCATTTGTTTCTTAATTATTTAATCTAACAGTGTGCTTAAAACATCAGACAAGCTCGGTGCATATGTATTTGATTATATTCAAACACCTAGGGTGTGTGTCCAATATATGGAAAAATAAGGTTTAAAAAACAGGAGGACTCTCGGTCGACCAAGATGATTATTTATTTGAGTTGGACAGCCCTACATTTTATGCAGAGCGACTTGCAGGACCAAGGGCACATTGGCAGATTTTTTTTTGTTACCTAGTCTGCTTGGGGATTCTAACCAATGCCTTTTTGGTTACTGGCCACACGCTCTTAACCACTAGTCTACCTGCCACCCACGTTGAAGGCCAGTTTCCTGGATTCTGATTAAGCCTACTCCAGGGCTCCTTGAAATGGTGATTTTGAAATGATTTTGAACTTGAAATGGTGATTTTCCACTGACCATGCTGTTTAGTCCAGGACTAGGTTTAGGCTAATCTGGTTCAGATAAAACTGACCCTCAATGACTTTCAGTCCTCTGTGTCAATGTATAGTATAATGTCATAACTGGGATGAGCCTTTAAGCATCGTACCATCACCAGGCCAATATTGCTACATAGGCCTATATGACAGTCGCACAGTTTATTAGTCATTCATTTCTATGTGGTGTGAACTGTGACGCAAACTTAATAAAGTTGTGTGTGGATGATTATCAGTTCTATCACCTCTTTCTGTCTACTAGTCTGGCACCATGTAGCTGACTTGACAGCAGGCCTAATTATTGCCCTTTTATTATTATCAGCAGTGAGAGAGCGAACATGTCATTTTTTAAGGGGAGTGAATGAATAATTAATTCATGAATCAGTGTCAGTCGTTTCTACAGCTAGGTCTCTCGTTGTTCCCAGCACCCCTGCCTGCCTCTCCATGCTTCACCGTGAAGGTTTGTTCTGCTAGAAAAAAACAAAGATTGAGATTGTCGGCCCCGCTTTATCAATCAGAATCTGTGCTCTTAAATATTTGAAATGTTTATATGGAGATTTACACGTTTTACATGCATTTTACTTGCTCATACCGGAATGACATGCTTCCATAAAAATACGCTTGCTGTGAAATATATTGCAAAAATGTACATTTCAGCTAGGATTTATTTTTCACCTTGTGAACACAAAAAAGAAAGCACACCAATGTTATCAGTTTAGTCTTTCGGCTGATGAGTCTCCGATTGTCTAGGGTTGGTTTAGAAATTTTATGCTGTTGTATTTAAGAGTTTGTAGGATTTGTTTCATCTTCAGCCTCCTATGATGCTGCAGCGTGGAGTGAGACCCTTTTGGCCTTTATCTAGAGTGCCTTCGGAAAGTATTCCAGCCCCCTTGACCTTTCCCACATTTTTAGGTCACAGCCTTATTCTAAAATATATTCAATTGTATTTTTTCCTCATCAATCTACACACAATACCCCATAATGACAAAGGAAAAAATATATCTGTTTTTTATTTTGTTTATTTATTACAATAAAAACATGGAAATATGACATTTTACATATGTATTCAGACCCTTCACTCAGTACTTTGAAGCTCCTTTGGCAGAGACTACAGGCTCATAGGTATGACGCTACAAGCTTGGCACACCTGTATTTGGGGAGTTTCTCCCATTCTTCTCTGCAGATCCTCTCAAGCTCTGTCAGGTTGGACGGGGAGCGTCGCTGCACAGCTATTTTATGGTCTCCCCAGAGATGTTTGTTCAGGTTCAAGTCTGGGCTCTGGCCACTCGAGGATATTGAGACTTGTCCCAAAGCCACTCCTGCGTTGTCTTGGCTGTGTGGTTAGGGTAATTGACATGTTGGAAGGTGAACCTTGACCCCAGTGATGTCCTGAGCACTCTAGAGCAGGTTTTCATCAAGGATCTCTCTGTACTTCGCTCCTTTCATCTTTCCCTCGTTACTGACTAGTCTCCCAGTCCCTGCCACTGAAAAACATCCCCACAGTGTGATGCTATCACCACCATGCTTCATCGTAGGGATGGTGCCAGGTTTCCTCCAGACGTGACGCTTGGCATTCATGCCAAAGAGTTCAATCTTGGTTTCATCAGACCAGAGAATCTTGTTTCTCATGTTCTGAGAGTCTTTAGGCGGCATTTGGCCAATTGTCATGTGCATTTCACAGAGGAGTGGCCTCCGTCTGTCCACTGTACTGTAAAGGCCTGATTGGTGGAGTGCTGCAGAGATGGTTGTTTTTCTGGAAGGTTCTCCAATCTCCACAGAGGAGCTCATTCAGAGTGACCATCGGGTTCTTGGTCACCTCCCTGACCAAGGCCCTTCTCTCCCAATTGCTCAGTTTGGCAGGGCAGCTAGCTCTAGGAAGAGTTTTAGTGCTTCCAAACTGCCTCCATTTTAGAATAATGGAGGCCGCTGTTTTTTTGGGGGACCTTGAATGCTGCAGAAATGTGTTGGTACCCTTACCCAGATCTGTTCCTTGACACAAGCCTGTCTCTGAGCTTTACGGACAATTCCTTCAACCTCATGGCTTGTTTTTTTTGTCGGACATGCACTATCAACTGTGTGTGCCTTTCCAAATCACATCCAATCAGTTGAATTTACCACAGGTGGACTCCAATAAAGTTGTAGAAACATCTGAAGGATGATCAATGGACACAGGATCCACTTGAGCTCAATTTTGTTTCTCGTAGCAATGAGGCTGAATAATTTCTTTGCAGCCCAGAGAAATACCATAGTAAGCTGCAGGGATGGTCAGAGCTGCGTTGGTTTTTGGTAAGAAATTGCTCAGTAAATGAACCCAAAGCATGACTGCTGTCTTTCCATGTCCACAAACTGCTTTCATGGTAATGAACCAAATGTTATTTAAAGTGAACTATTTAATGCTGCTGGGAAGCATGCACACACAGAACCATATAGAAATAGTTCTCTATGTCTGCATATATAATCCTCACACTTCCTATAGAGCCGACCTTAGCAAGTAATACCCACCCAGCTACAAGGACTCGGAGGGTCAGTGATGGAGGATTCTGCCCTCACAACCAGGTGGACAAGGACACACACACACACACACACATTCTATAATTCACATATTCTAGGCTATGGGTACACATTCATTTAGAGAATTCCTTGGACCGACAGCCAAGTGGATAGGATAATAACGGAGACCTTGAGTTATGGACTGCTCAATATCTTAGCTGTGATTGTATAGACACATTAGAAAAGCTAATGAATGAAGCAGTGATTGTCAACCAATTCACAGCCACAGCAGAGTATAGCCCGTTTCTCTTCACGGCTCACTGGACTGTGGACACACAGAAACGCTGCCTGTCTGCCTCTGTTTGTTTTTAAAGGAGAACAGACAGTTTGAAGTCCGAAGTCTACTTACACTTAGTTTGGAGTCATTAAAACATTTTTCAACCACTCCACAAATTTCTTGGTAGCAAACTATAGTTTTGGCAAATTGGTTAGGACATCTACTTTGTGCAATACACAAGTCATTTTTCCAACTTATAATTCACTGTATCACAATTCCAGGGGGTCAGAAGTTTACATACGCTAAGTTGACTGTGCCTTTAAACAGCTTGGAAAATTCCAGAAAATTATGTCATGGCTTTAGAAGCTTCTGATAGACTAATTGACATCATTTGAGTCAATTGGAGGTGTACCTGTGGATGTATTTCAAGGCCTACCTTCAGTCTCAGTGCCTCTTGACATCATAGGAAAATCAAAAGAAATCAGCCAAGACCTCAGAAAAAAAACATTGTAGACCGCCACAATTCTAGTTCTTCCTTGGGAGCAATTTCCAAACGCCTGAATGTACTACGTTCATCTGTACAAGCAATAGTACTTAAGCATAAACACAATGGGACCACACAGCCGTCATACTGCTCAGGAAGGAGACATGTTCTGTCTCCTAGAGATGAACGTACTTTGGTGCGAAAAGTGCAAATGAATCCCAGAACAACAGCAAAGGACCATGTGAAGATGCTGGAGGAAACAGTTACAAAAGTATCTATACCCACAGTTAAACGAGTCCTATATTTACATAATCTGAAAGGCCGTTCAACAAGGATAAAGCCACTGCTCCAAAACCGCCATAAAAAGCGATACTACGGTTTGCAACTGCACATTGGGAACAGATTGTACTTTTGGGGGAAATGTCCTCTGGTCTGATGAAACAAAAGTAGAACTGTTTGGCCATAATGACCATCGTTATGTTTGGATGAGAAAGGGGGATGCTTGCAAGCCGAAGAATACCATCCCAACTGTGAAGCACGGGGATCGCAGCATCATGTTATGGGGACATCAAATCAAACTTTATTTGTCACATGCGCCGAATACAAGTGTAGACCTTACCGTGAAATGCTTACTTACAAGCCCTTTACCAACAGTGCAGTTGAAGAAGAGTTTTAATAAAATATTTACCAAATGAACTAAAGCAAAAAGTAACACAATAACGCTGAGCTGTATTTTACAGCTGAGCTGTATAGCCCAATCTGCGTCCTCTTTCCCCTCTCTTTTCTTCACGCAAATGACGGGCATTTGGGCCTGTTCCTGGGAAAGCACTATATCCTCGTCGGACTCGTTAACCTCTTGAAGCTAGGGGGCACTATTTTTATGTTTGGAAAAATAATGTTCCCAAAGTAAACAGCCTATTTCTCAGGACCGGATGCTAGAATATGCATATAATTGACAGATTAGGATAGAAAACACTCTAAAGTTTCCAAAACTGTCAAAATATTGTCTGTGTATAACAGAACTGATATTGCAGGTGAAACCCTGAGAAAAATCTAACCAGGAAGTGGCTTCTATTTTGAAAACTCCATGTTCCATAGCCTCCCATTGCGCCATTTAAAGGGATATCAACCAGATTCCTTTTCCTATCGCTTCCTCAAGGTCTCAACAGTCTTCAGACATAGTTTCAGGCTTTTATTTTGAAAAAATGAGCCAGAAAGATAACATCGCGTCAGGTGGTCACATGAGTTTTGCGCGCGCAACAGAATTTGGACAGCTATTGTTTTTCCCTCTCCTACTGATAGACATTTGCGGTTGATATATTATCGATTATATTATTTAAAAACAACCTGAGGATTGATTATAAAAAATGTTTGACATGTTTCTGTGAACATTACGGATATTTGGGGGAATTTGTCTGCGTTGTCTTTTCCGCTCTTTCCTGTGGATTCCTGAACATAATGCGCAAAACAAACGGAGGTATTTTGGATATAAAAATAATCTTTATGGAACAAAAGGAACATTTTGTTGTGTAACTGGGAGTCTCGTGAGTGAAAACATCCGAATATCATCAAAGGTAATAGATTAATTTGATTGCTTTTCTGTTTTTCGTGACGAAGCTACCTGATGCTAAGTGTACTTAATGTTTTGTCATGCAATCGATAAACTTACACAAACGCTTGAATTGCTTTCGCTGTAAAGCATAATTTCAAAATCTGAGACGACAGGTGGATTAACAAAAGGCTAAACTGTGTTTTGCAATATTGCACTTGTGATTTCATGAATATGAATATTTTTAGTAATATTATTTGACTGTGATGCTACGCTATTCAGCGGTTGTTGACAATTATCCCGCTTAAGGGGTGGGTAGCGTAAAGAAGTTAAAGGAAAAAGCTTCAAGTTCGTGGTGAGTAATTGCTGTTCTGATGTCCAGAAGTTTTTTTTCGGTCATAAGAGACGATAGCAGCAACATTATGTAAAAAACAAGTTACAAACAATGCAAAAAAACTAACAATATAGCACAGTTGGTTAGGAGCATGTGAAACTTCAGCCATCCTCTTCGGCGCCAAGTACTTCCACTTGCTTCCGTTCAGCCATGAGCATTAGTGAGGTCGGGCACTGATGATAGGCCTGTCTCGCAGTCGGCGTTCCAATTTATCCCAAAAGTGTTCGATGGGGTTGAGGTCGGGGCTCCATGCAGGTCAATCAAGTTCTTCCACACCAATCTTTACAAACCATTTCTTTATGTACCTTGCTTTGTCAGGGATGTGAACTAGTCACCTTTTGGTGAAATTCGCCGTTATGAATCCAAAATAGGTGACCTACGTGATTCGTGTAGATCCGATTAGAAAAGTGGGGGGCATTGGATCACTACTGGCTGTAAGTGAACAAGTGATGCGCATTTGGAGCAACCCTGTCTGTATCCAACTCTCAGCCAATTGTTCACATAACAGAATGCAGCACAGCACATGACTGACGAAATAGGCAACCAACTTGCTAGTCACAGCATCAGTAGCCTTGTGCACTTGATCAATGTCTGCTATACTAGCTACTATAATAGAGAGAAAATAGAATGCCTGTTTGTTTCATGATATTTCTACTTTAAGAAGTTTTTTTCCTAAGTGCAATATTTAGATGTGTGTGGTCACAAGCATTCTATTTATTATAAAGGCTGTCATGGCAAACTGCAATAGTAGTTCATATTGTTTTTTTCTCAAGACGTTTCATTTTCAGTAAAGTCTAGGCAACAAATAACATTGGATTGCTTTATTTTTTTTAGCTGTGAGTTAGGTTCACATTAACAACTTGATCATGTAGATCATATTCTTTGTTTAATTAGTTAACCTGCATTTCCCCCTATCAGGGATTTTTTTTTGCATGTTTCAGTGAAAGAAAAAACAAAACACCTTTTTGGGCCCTCAGCAGTTTGCATCCCTGTTTGTGCATTGTAATGCTGAAACAGGCATGGGCCTTACACAAATTTGTTTCCACAAAGTTGGAAGCACAGTCATCTAGAATCTTATTGTATGCTGTAGCGTTAAGGTTTCCCTTCACTGGAACTAAGGGGCCTAGCCCGTACCATGAAAAACAGCCCCAGACCATTTTTCCACCTACACCAAATTTTAAAGTTGGCACTATTCATTCGGGCAGGTAGCGTTCTCCTGGCGTCCGCCAAACCCATATTAGTCCGTCAGACTGCCAGATGATGAAGCGGGATTTGTCACTCCAGAGAACGCGTTTCCACTGGCAGTGAGCTTTACACCACTCCAGCCGACATTTGGGATTGTGCGTGGTGATTTTAGGCTTGTGTACAGCTGCTCAGCCATGGAAACCCATTCCCTGAAACAGTTATTGTGCTGACGTTGCTTCAAGAGGCAGTTTGGAACTCTGTAGTGAGTGTTCCAACCGAGGACAGACCATTTTTGCATGCTACGCATTTCAGCACTCGGCGGTCCCGTTCTGTGTGCTTGTGTGGCCTACCACTTCGCACCTGGGCTGTTGTTGCTCCTTCCACTTCACAATAACAGTGCTTACAGTTGACCAGGGCACCTTTAGCAGGACAGCAATCTCTAGAATCCCCTCTCTGTGTCCATGTGCCCGAGATTAAAGCCATTTTTTTTTTATTCAACATGATTCTGGACTGCTGTGCCCAAAAGACAAAAGAGGACCTATGAGAAGTAGCAGCAAAGGGGGGACAAACTCCATATTTTAATGCCCATGATTTTGGAATTAAATGTTCAACGAACAGGTGTCCACATACTTTTCATCATGTAGTGTATCATATTAAAACTGCAAACATTTCTCTCTACCCTATGGCAAAATGTGTAGAATTGTAGGAAATTAACTAATTTCCTGCAACAAAAGTTTGCTTAGGGACCCCAAAAGGTTGGACCTGGGTATGGATGTGGGTATGCAGACCCACAAACCACTGCATCCCCTCATGATGCGTTACGATTTCATGTGGCCCCCACCCATCAAAGTTGCCCATCCCTAAACAAGGGAATAGGGTGCCATTTGGGAGGTACCCTCAATATCCTCTCTGCAGATGAGATAGGGGACAGACAGCAGTCTCATTGCATTCCCATCGTGTTGCCAGGCATGGACGGCGTGTGAATCAGGCACACTGTGAACATCACACTTTCAATCTCTGTATCACACAACAACATAAGTCTCCTGATGCTGCTGCCAGGGCTTCCTCTGTGGCAGAGAGAGAGAGAGAGACCGTTGCCAGACAGAATGGCTTCTCAATAACAAACTATACATACAGCGCCTAGCCTCATACCCATCATTATTATAATAACTGTGCTGAGAGAGACATTGAGGTGTTGTGTTATCTGAATGTTCATATTTTAGTCAAACAAATAGCAAATACATTTTCAAATCTCCATATTATAGTTATATTATTAGCCCAAGATATTTACTTTCTCCTATCTCTCCTCACTACCAGTGTAATTTTGTCATGGCCTGTCCAGGACGTTAGTGTGAAGATTGATCATACCGCAGCCCATGGTCGCCCAAGGCTGGCTTCCTCATCGAAAATAGAATCTTATGAAATCAATAACCTGCTTGGCTGGGATAATTGTTGGAGAATGAGAGAGGAAAGACAATGGCTCTGTCCAAAATGGCACCCTATTCCTACAGCGCACTACATTTGACCAGGCCCAAATGGCATTATGTAGAGAATAGGGTCCTATTTCAGAAGCAGCCTCTGGCTGTCTGCAGGAGGTTGTAACAGATGGGTCTCCACTCCAGGCCAGTACAAGGTATTTTCTATCCCCCGTAGGTGCAGCCCTGCCTGGCTCGGCCAGCATCCCCTCTCTATGTCCATGTGCCAGAGATTAAAGCTATTTTTGTGTGTCTTCTCTCAACAGAAAGAGCTGTGCAACATGATTCTGGACTGCTGTGCCCAACAGAGGACATACGAGAAGTTCTTTGGTCTTCTAGCAGGGGTAAGTAGACCAAATTAATATATTTTTACATGTTTTATTATATGAAATATAACAAAATATAACCACAATATACACTTCTCAAAAAAAATTAAGGGAACACTAAAATAACACATCCTAGATCTGAATGAATTAAATATTGTTATTAAATACTTTTTTCTCTACATAGTTGAATGTGCTGACAAAAAAAATCACACAAAAATGATCAATGGAAATCAAATTTATCAACCCATTGAGGTCTGGATTTGGAGTCACACTCAAAATTAAAGTGGAAAACCACACTACAGGCTGATCCAACTTTGATGTAATGTCCTTAAAACATATCAAAATGAGGCTCAGTAGTGTGTGTGGCCTCCACGTGCCTGTATGACCTCCCTACAACGCCTGGGCATGCTCCTGATGAGGTGGGGGATGGTCTCCTGAGGGATCTCCTCCCAGACCTGGACTAAAGCATCTGCCAACTCCTGGACAGTCTGTGGTGCAACGTGTTGTTGGTGGATGGAGCGAGACATGATGTCCCAGATGTGCTCATTTGGATTCAGGTCTGGGGAACGGGCGGGCCAGTCCATAGCATCAATGCTTTCCTCTTGCAGGAACTGCTGACACACTCCAGCCACATGGGGTCTAGCATTGTCTTGCATTAGGAGGAACCCAGGGCCAACCGCACCAGCATATGGTCTCACAAGTGGTCTGAGGATCTCATCTCGGTACCTAATGGCGAGCACATGGAGGGCTGTGCGGCACCCCAAAGAAATGCCACCCCACACCATGACTGACCCACGGCCAAACCGGTCATGCTGGAGGATGTTGCAGGCAGCAGAACGTTCTCCACGGCGTCTCCAGACTCTGTCACGTCTGTCACGTACTCCGTGTGAACCTGATTTCATCTGTGAAGAACACAGGGCGCCAGTGGCGAATTTGCCAATCTTGGTGTTCTCTGGCAAATGCCAACCGTCCTGCATGGTGTTGGGGTGTCGGGCCCTCATACCACCCTCATGGAGTCTGTTTCTGACCATTTGAGCAGACACATGCACATTTGTGGCCTGCTGGAGGTCATTTTGCAGGGCTCTGGCAGTGCTCCTCCTTGCACAAAGGCGGAGGTAGCGGTCCTGCTGCTGGGTTGTTGCCCTCCTACGGCCTCCTCCACGTCTGCTGATGTACTGGCCTCCTGGTAGCGCCTCCATGCTCTGGACACTACGCTGACAGACACAGCAAACCTTCTTGCCCCAGCTCGGATTGATGTGCCATCCTGGATGAGCTGCACTACCTGAGCCACTTGTGTGGGTTGTAGACTCCGTCTCATGCCACCACTAGAGTGAAAGCACCGCCAGCATTCAAAAGTGACCAAAACATCAGCCAGGAAGCATAGGAACTGAGAAGTGGTCTGTGGTCCCCACCTGCAGAACCACTCCTTTATTGGGGGTGTCTTGCTAATTACCTATAATTTCCACCTGTTGTCTTCCATTTGCACAACAGCATGTGACATTTATTGTCAATCAGTGTTGCTTCCTAAGTGGACAGTTTGATTTCACAGAAGTGTGATGGACTTGGAGTTACATTGTATTGTTTAAGTGTTTCCTTTATTTTTTTGAGCAGTGTATATTTCATAGTAGCGGCAGGTAGCCTAGCGGTTAAGAGCGTTGGGCCAGTAACCGAAAGGTCACTGGTTCGAATCCCGAGCCGACTGAATTAAACATCTGTCAAGGCATTTAACCCTAATTGCTTGTGTAAGTCACTCTGAATAAGAGTGTCTGCTAAATTACTAAAATGTAATACTTTTTTATGCCTGAGACATTATTTTATTTAGTTGAAATCTGTTTGTTGCATTGGGAAAATGGGAATTTCATCACCCTTGAAAGTACATTTGTTGGTAAGCTTTAAGGTACAGTAGTACAGTTCACTAATGTGGCCTTTAACACTCTCCTTCAAGAGCACTAAGTTTAAAAACAACTTTATTCGATGATCAACTAACATTTTTAACCGTGACTGTTATTTTCTCAGAGGTTTTGTCTGCTGAAGAAGGACTACATGGAGAGTTTTGAGGCCATCTTCATGGAGCAGTATGAAACCATCCATCGCCTAGAGACCAATAAACTGAGGAACGTTGCTAGAATGTTCGCCCATCTCTTGTACACAGATTCAGTCCCGTGGAGTGTACGTATTGTTGCTCTCTACGGCGCCCTATTCCCTATATGGTGCACTTATAACCAGTAGAAAATATACAGTACCAGTCACAAGTTTGGGGTTTTCTTTATTTTGACTATTTTCTACATTGTAGAATCAAACTGACGACGTCAAGACTATGAAATGACACTATGGAATCATGTAGTAACCAAAAAAGTGTTAAACAAATCAAAATATGTTTTAGATTCTTCAAAGTAACCACCCTTTGCCTTGACAGCTTTACACACTTTTCTTGTCATTTTCTCAACCAGCTTCATGAGGTAGTCACCTGGACTGCATTACAATTAACAGGTGTGATTGTTAAATTCCACATGAACTTTTATGTGCTTCTTCAAATCAGAATTAGAGAGCGCATACTTAAATTCACACAGGACACCGGATAAGACTGGAGATGTACTCCAGATATAACAGACTGACCCGAGCCCCCCGACACAAACTACTGCAGCATAAATACTGGAGGCTGAGACGGGAGGTGTCAGGAGACACTGTGGCCCCGAACGATAATAACCCTGGACAGGGCCAAACAGGCAGGATATAACCCCACCCACTTTGCCAAAGCACAGCGCCCACACCACTAGAGAGGGATATCTTCAACCACCAACTTACCATCCTGAGACAAGGCCGAGTATAGCCCACAAAGATCTCCGCCACGGCACAACCCAAGGGGGGGCGCCAACCCAGACAGGAAGATCACGTCAGTGACTCAACCCACTTAAGTAATGCACCCCTCCTAGGGACGGCATGGAAGAGCACCAGTAAGCCAGTGACTCAGCCCCTGTAATAGGGTTAGAGGCAGAGAATCCCAGTGGAGAAAGGGGAACCGGCCAGGCAGAGACAGCAAGGGCTGTTCGTTGCTCCAGAGCCTTTTCGTTCACCTTCACACTCCTGGGCCAGACTACACTCAATCATATAACCTACTGAAGAGATGAGTCTTCAGTAAAGACTTAAAGGTTGAGACCGAGTCTGAACTCTCACATGGGTAGGCAGACCATTCCATAAAAATGTAGCTCTATAGGAGAAAGCCCTGCCTCCAGCTGTTTGCTTAAAAATTCTAGGGACAATTAGGAGGCCTGCGTCTTGTGATCGTAGCGTACTTCTAGGTATGTTTGGCAGCACAAAATCGGAAAGATGGGTAGGAGCAAGCTCATGTAATGCTTTGTGGGTTAGCAGTATAACCTTGAAGTCAGCCCTTGCCTTAACAGGAAGCCAGTGTAGGGAGGCTAGCACTGGAGTAATATGATCACATTCTTTGGTTCTAGTCAGGATTCTAGCAGCCGTATTTAGCACTGAAGTGTTAGTGCTTTATCCGGGTAGCCGGAAAGTAGAGCATTGCAGTAGTCTAACCTAGAAGTGTCAAAAGCATGGATAAATTTTTTGCATCATTTTTGGACAGAAAGTTTCTGATTTTTGCAATGTTACGTAGATGGAAAAAAGCTGTGCTTGAAACAGTCTTGATATGTTCGTCAAAAGAGAGATCAGGGTCCAGAGTAACGCTGAGATTTGTCAGATTCAACAGAAGATCTCTTTGTTTCTTGGGACATAGAACAAGCATCTCTGTTTTGTCCGAGTTTAAAAGTGGAAAGTTTGCAGCCTTCCACTTCCTTATGTCTGAAACACAGGCTTCTAGCGAGGGCAATTTTGGGGCTTCACCATGTTTCATTGAAATGTACAGCTGCGGTCCAACTCATCCCAAACCATCTCTTAATGTGTTTGAGGCAATCAGTTGTGTTGTAACAAGGTGTGGGTGTTGTTCAGAAGATATCCCTATTTGGTAAAAGACCAAGTCCATTTTATAGCAAGAACAGCTCAAATAAGCAAAGCGAAACGACAGTCCATTAAGACATGAAGGTCAGTCGCAAAAACCATCAAGTGCTATGATGAAACTGACTCTCATGAGGACCACCACAGGAAAGGAAGACCCAGAGTTAACTCTGCTGCAGAGGATAAGTTCATTAGTTTCCAGCCTCAGAAATTGCAGCCCAAATAAATGCTTCCGAGTTCACGTAACAGACACATCTCAACATCAACTGTTCAGATGAGACAGGCCTTCATGGTCGAATTGCTGCAGAGAAACTATTACTAAAGGACACCAATGAGAATAGGAGTCAAATTTGATATTTTTGGTTCCAGCCACTGTGTCTTTGTGAGACGCAGAGTAAGTGAACAGATCTCTGCATGTGTGGTTCCCACCGTAAAGCACGGAGGAAGTGTGATGGTGTGGGGGTACTTTGCTGGTGACACTGTCAGTGATTTATTCAAGGCACACTAAACCAGCATGGATACTACAGCCTTCTGCAGCGATACGCCATCCCATCTGGTTTGAGCTTAGTTGGACTATCAATTGTTTTTCAATAGGACAATGACCCAAAGCACACCTCCAGGCTGTGTAAGGGCTATTTGACCAAGAAAGAAAGTGATTGAGTGCTGCATCAGATGGCCTCCACAATCACCTGACAACCCAATTGAGATGGTTTGTGGTGAGTTGGACCGCAGAGTGAAGGGAAAGCAGCAAATGTGGGAACACCAAGACTGTTAGAAAAGCATTCCTAATGAAGCTGGTTGAGAGAATGCCAAGTGTGCAAAGCTGTCAAGGCAAAGGGTGGCTACTAATTTTAAAATATATTTGGATTTGTTTAACACTTTTTTTGGTTAGAACATGATTCCATTATGTTTTATTTCCTAATTTTGATGTCTTCACTATTATTCTACATTGTAGAAAAAAGTCCAAATAAATAAGAACCCTTGAATGGGTAGGTGTCCAAACTTTTGACTGGTACTGTATATATATATTTTTTTATGGCACACAAGACACCGCACAATTCAAGTCTCTATCCAATGCACTCTCCCGCCAATTTGTGCACATTCATTGTTTCGTAACTTAATTGTGTGAATTGTTTTCCTTGATCTAGTGTCTATTCTCCACTATATATATCACCACTAGTAGCCTACATTTACTGTTAATTCCTGTAATTTCTCATCTACAATGTTTGTTTGGTTATGGTCATTTCTGTTAATGCATTCAGTATATTATTCGTCTTTTACCGTTCTCATGGCCAGTAGACACGTTGCTTGCAGAGCGCACAACCTATGCTACACTTGTGAGAAAGCGCTACTGTCAATGATGAGTAAGGGCAGGCACCTGATTACGCATAGAAGTTGGCTACCTGGCCTGCATGTAAATGTAGGCATATAAATGTGCTCATTTGGGGATCTGATAGTATTTCTAATTGTCTTAACGCACTACCACTAATGAGCTGTGGAGTCTGTTTTTTAAACATCCATTGAGAATGACACTCAATGTATTTGGAAGGTCTTTCCAGCTCTCTGCCTTTTGATAATCTCTCAGCGTGAAAGGGGAAAATGTCATGCTCTGATCCAGTGGAAACGTATTATTTTTATTTTATAAATAGGTCTATCTGATGACCTCTTATCCCTTATGGAAAATAGCCTAAAGCTGTGTCTGTCCCGAGCTCACTGGCACGGCTGGACCAAAGTTGATAGTTTATACAATGTTTCAAGTTCGTTGCAGACAGGCCATGTGTAGCCAGTGTGATTTATATGATGTTTTTTATCAGAATATTTTTGTTCTACCTGCAGGCTGCAATATTTTTTGGGGGGGGCTTTATGTAGGATATTTTTTACATAGTTGGCAATAGATGCAACATTTTAGGTTTATCATTTTCATTCAGATTTGAATACATTTTAATTAACCACACGACAATGATTTTGAGATACGAAGACGTTATTATACATTTAATTGTTCGAAGAAAATGTGCATATGAAAACCATAACTGGCACTTTGATTGGTAGAAATGTTCAGATAAATTGGCATGCCACATGACAAAGGTTGCCGACTCCTCGTGTAGCCTGTTACCGGCAACTTCAGGAGAGTAATGGCAGAATCTGCGAAAGCTAGCAGGAGCGGGTGAAGGATGGTCGGGTTAAGGGTTTTCTCTTCTGGTTATCTTGATCTCTGACTCCCTCTTGAGTAATTTCTGTCTTATTTCACCAAACAGAATCAGACAAGCATATAGTTGATTTTATTAAAATGCATAGGGTGTCTCTATATGGAATAATACATGTTTAAACATTTCAACCAATCGATAGGTCGAAATAAACTTACGACTTTCGGTCAGCCAAGATTGTTTTGGGGTTGGTGATTTGATTTCCTTTAAACAGCTACTAATCTAGTTACTCCGTCTGGGTTTTTCTCTCTCAGGTGCTGGAATGTATTAAAGTCAGTGAGGACACCACAACCTCATCCAGTCGTATCTTCGTTAAGATCTTGTTTCAGGAGCTCTGTGCCTATATGGGACTTCCCAGGCTCAATGAACGACTCAAGGATATGTAAGTCAATCTAGTCTTTTCCTCATCCACTGTAAACTAATATATTACCTGAGGATGTTGATATTTGTAGTCTGGCTCTGTTTTTCTTTATTGCCCCTGAAAGGAAAAATAAAGTTGCATTAATTTAACTGAATGGCAAATTACTGGGTTTTTTTTTCTGTTTTTTTTTTCTGCTTCTGGTCTTTTCTGTATCTTCCAGGACGCTGCAGCCCTTCTTTGAGGGTCTTTTTCCTCGTGACAACCCCAGGAACACCAGATTCGCCATTAATTTCTTCACCTCCATCGGCCTGGGTGGACTTACGTAAGTGCCTCCATCCTAATAATATGATAGTACGTGCCACCTAGCAGATGCTTTCACCCAAAGCGACAGCTCAATGTGTGCATAGATTTGATGTATGTTTGTGATCTTACAGGAGGATGCTGAGGGGAGGAAGGCTCGTAATAATGGCTGGAACGGAGTGAATAGAATCGCATCAAACTAATGGAAACCATGTGTTAATGTATTTGATCCCATTCGACTCATTCCGCTCCGGCCATTACTAGGGCACTATAAAATCTGATACAGAGGACGCAGACTGAATCACTTAATCCACACAACAAAAACGGAATTCAACAATATCCAAAAATGTATTGAACTTATAGGTTATCAACTAAATGTATTTAAAAATAAAACTGATTTTATAGGGCAGTCCTCCCCAATTAAGGTGCCACCAACCTTCTGTGTTGTGATCCCTGTGTGATTTGAACCCACAACCTTGGCATCTATAACAGGCTGGTGTATTGCGTAACCAGCCTCCTGTGATCTCTTGCCAGTGTCATAATTTCCACTCGCTCCTTCTCTCTCCTCTTTCAATCACTCTCTCTCCTGCTCTATCTCTCCTCTTCATTACCACAGGGATGAGCTCCGTGAGCATCTAAAGAACGCCCCCAAGATTATCATGACCCAGAACCAGGAAGTGGAGTCGTCTGACACCGACTCGTCCTCTGACTCGTCCTCCTCAGACAGTGACAGCAGCGACAGTGACAGCTCTGACTCTTCCAGTGACTCCTCCTCCTCATCCAGCAGCAGCTCAGGTACAGTCATTTTACCACCCTTACAGTAGCCTGGTCCCAGAGTGGTTTCTTATACTGTATTGACTTTGGTCATTGTAAGCACAAACAGCAGTTTAAACAGATCTGGGACCAGGCTACCCTAACTAGGCTTTTTATTGAAACACTTAGGTAGTTGCAATCAATTTACAACCAGCCCTCTTCTAACAGCAATATCTGAATTATTTCTGAGGAATTCAAAGTGCTTGTCCTTTAATTCATCCTTCGATAGTTTAGTATTTATTAACTGTCTGCCCTCCACATTCACCTCTACCTAATTATAATGCCTGTGTTGTGTCGGCGAGGTCCTGTCCCTGATGTGAGGGTGGTACAGCCTGTTGCCTGTGTGCGTGTGCGCGCGCCTGGGTTATGGGTCATCGCTTGCCTCACCTTGAAGAATGTCACTGTGTTGTACTCAGCCCCTCTCACTCGGCATGCTAATTATTTTAATTGACCAGCTCTATTGAAATGAAACTTGGATGTTTGAAGGACTTCACTGTTTCCCTGGAAAATGCTTCTCCCCAAATTCCATTTTGCAAAGGTTTTTATCCAAAGACCTGTTTAGGCAAACTCTTGTTTGATTGTTGGACATTAAGATGGCTTTTCGTGTCAGTCCCTTGCTGATGACATGCAACCACAGCCAACCGAGGACCTGTCTGTATTCACTTATTCAATTAAAGAAAAATGTCTGTCAGAGCAGAACTTGAAATGTCCTATTTGAGAAGAGAGCAGCAATTGTCCTGGAGAAAGATGTTCTCTACACAATCACTGCTTTCACATCAAATCAATAGTTCTGAAATGACCTTGCACTAAAATGTCCAATAGCACTGAAATGTCTGTCCAACAGCACAAAACATTTCCTTGATAGCACTGAAATGTCCTCTGAGCTTCTGTTGGTTCTCAATTGTCCTGAACATGATATCAAGCCTGTTTGAGATACTAGAGGTGTTTCCTGCTGTGATGTTGATGTGGCTATTTACCATTCATCCTGTGTGTTTGTATGCACATATCTATGAAAAACATGCATGTAAAGACAGTCAGTCAGTCCCTGCAATGGCCACACACACACACACACACAAGTACACCCTCCCTGCAGTCAGTGCTCTGGCAGTCTGGTGACTGTTTGACTGGTGTGGTGTTGGGTGTCCCTGGCCTGCTCTCTGTAGGGTAGAGTGACATGTTAACATGGCAGAGTAGGGCACGCCAGGCACCTGCTAAAAGCAGTCTGTCATCGCCACACATCTGCACACACAGGTTGTGTCTGAAATCACACCCTATTTCCTATTTAGTGCACTGTTTTTGAACAGGGCCTATGGGGCCTAGAAGTGCACTATATATGGAATATGGTGCTATTTGGGGGACAACCTGTGTGTGCAGATGTTGGGCGATTTTAATTTAATTTTACAGCATTATATAATGTCTCGCTCTATGGGATTGCAATGTGGTGTGCTGTTTGCATGCTTCTAGATTTATTTAGGTTCTT
The DNA here is from genome assembly GCF_018296145.1 of Oncorhynchus tshawytscha. Taxonomy (NCBI): domain Eukaryota; kingdom Metazoa; phylum Chordata; class Actinopteri; order Salmoniformes; family Salmonidae; genus Oncorhynchus; species Oncorhynchus tshawytscha. The sequence goes on along the minus strand of NC_056431.1, from coordinate 55,924,445 downwards.
TGCTTATGTTTAACAGATTTTGGTTCAAAGTCTGGAATTATCTCGTTCTTCTAAGACGTACTTACTGTTTTACAGATTCTGACTCGAGGCGTAAGAAGAGCAAGGGCCAGAGAAAAAATAAGAAGAGTGACAAAGACAAGAAGAAAGACAAGATGACCAAGTCCAAGGCTTCTTCCAAAAATACCTCCTCAAATCAGAAGTCACCCCTGGAGGAACGGCCCAATAAGAGTCCGAGAAATGACAACCGTCACCGCGATGACAGCAGTAGCGATGAGGAGGCGGCGAAGCGCGGTGGGAGTAGACCAGAGCCCGAGGACCACCACAAATTCTCTCGCCACAGGGGTCGAGAAGAAGACGCGCCGCAACCCACATATGAGAGACCCCACCGCGACCGTGGGGGGCATCAAGATGAGGAGCAGCCTCGTGGCAGGCCTGACAGAGGCAGAGGCAGAGACTACGAGGACAGTGACAGACATCCAGAGTCCCGCAGGCACAACAGGGATAATGGGGGGAAATATGATGGGAAACGCCAAGCCCCCCAGGTTGACCAGGCTGTCCATGACAGAGTCAGACACCGCAGCCCTGAGAAAGAGAAGGAACCAGCCAGGTACAGAAACAGAGAGAGGTCAAAGTCACGGGAGAAGAGCAGCCACAAGGAGAAAGACACGGATTCTTCCAGGAACTCGTACAGGAACGGGGTGGAGCAGCGGGCGGACAAGGAGAACAGGGAGAACCGCCATCACTCTGACAGATACAGAGAACCCAGGAGAAACGAGGAACGGAGGAGGGATAGCTCCCCACGTAGACGGAGATAGCCGGACGGACGTTACTCAAAAAGGAAATGTAGTAGCCTTACATTCCAATGTCCATACTAGCATACTACAAGTACATGTCCAGAAGTTCATTCTAAGTAGTGTGCTAGTGTGAACGTTGAAACAGAGCCTACGCTGTAGTCATGCTGTTCATAAGCCAGTTGTAAATTGGACTCATCCATCTCATCCTCTGCCATAGTTCTGTGCCTCTCAATGTATACATTTTATGCATAAAATGTATGTTTTATATCGCCCAAGGAAATGTCTTTCTTAGAAATGGTTCAGCGGTTGTATTGGAACAATAACAGTACAAAGCTCTGCTTGCAGAAGTAGTGTATATATGAATGTTTCTTTCTGTGGGTTCTATCAATGTAAGACTGGTAATGTCAAGAAAATGTGTGAAGTTTGCATTTGATGCAACCTATTTTGTATTAGTGCAACCTATTTTGGGGAGGGGGGGGTAAAAAGAATGAGACAACATATTAAAAACCTTTCAACGGTTCAATTGTACTTGATTTATTACTAAATATTATACAGTATACTGAACTTGTTTGCACTATATTGAAACAGGTTAGAGGGGAAATACACCAGAGCAATGCATGGCAGTGTCCTTATAATTTAGCATATGCTTTGATCCAAAGCAACTTAGTCATGTGTGCATACATTTTACGTATGGCTGGCCCCAGCTGGAATCCAATCCATGACCCTTGGTGTTTCAAGCTCCATGCTCTACCGACTGAGCCACACATTGTCCACTTAAAAACATCGGGTGCAGTCTAACCTGAACACCTGTGATTAAAGAACATCAGCCAGTTCATAAAATGTTTGAATCGCTGCCATTTTTCGACACCCAGCAGGTGATTGTTAACACAGATCAATTCAAGGATCCGATCTTGTCAATTCTGACATTATTCATTTTGAACATACTTGCAAGAATGAATTCAAGACCCTGTCATTATGCATGAATACATGCCTCTTACAAAATGTACATGTCTTCACACTGATCTCCAGATAGAGCCTACCTTATTTGACCTTCAGCATTCTCCCTAAGGGTGTACTGTATGTATCACAAAAACTGGGTCATCTTTAATTTGTGTTTTGGCTAGTAGAATGGAAGATTTCTTCCGTTGGGATGGAATACGGAACTCTGGGAAATCACTGGAAGGAACTGATGTCTGTCAGTAGAATCCTGCCTAGTGGAGGAGAAATGGGTAGGAGGCAGATTCAAGCTTTGTTTTAAGATGTAACTGAAAAGTGGAAGCACAATAGAACTGATAAAATCAGCATAGACTACATATTCTGTTAAAAAGGACTAGCACTGTTAATATTTTAATTCATTTGGTTGGTTCTGTGCTAGGAAGGAAGACCATGATGCCAGTGTTTTCGTTTTGGTATGCTGTTAAATTCTTTAACTACCAGTGTTCCGCAATTTAATTTTTTCCTGTGTAATGTATTCCTTTTCAAATATTAGATTCCAAGCGAAGAATAGGGTTCATTTCAACTGTCTTACGATTAATACAAACGGTTAAGAATTCATGGAGAACAATAGACAAGTTTCCCATACTGCATATTATAGTGCCTGGTTGAGTCTCAGTGTGTTGTCTTGAAGGAATCTGTGACTCTTTCTCAGTTAATCTTTCCTTGAATCCTTGCATCGACCATCCTCCTCAGAATGCATTGCATAAGAAGGTCTGATAGGAGGGACCTTAGAACTCCAATAAGGTTGAAAAAGAAGCAAGGAGATAAGTTGCGAGGAACGATAGAAAACTAATTGAGATAGAACCATGCTTTTCCGTTATCAGTTGCACTGGGTTAAGACTGCTCAACTCCCGAGACACAGAACAGTCTCTTTGGGGGGAATTCCGCCCCGAGTTAAGCGCCAGTAAATGGAACGTAATTCCCGTTTGGGATGGTGTGTCTACAGATACACTGTATTCTGGTTTTGACTTCATTTCTTCATAATTCCACCACCTTTAGGCTTGATGAAACGAATAAGGTCGAGCAACATCTGTTCCAAGTGGAACAACATTTTTTTTTTTTTATAGAAATCGTTTTGGATTTTCCAATAGTTTTGTTCTGAACAGAACCATTATTTTTTGTTCCGTTCCATTGTTCTGACCAGCAAAATAAAAATTCTGAACGGTTTCAAACACCCAAAAAGTATTGGTTAATATTGTTTTTTTCTGTTCCTTTTTAAACCTCTGAAATCGAAATTGTTTTTACATTTAGCTCAACATTAAATTACTTCACCAATCAGTGCGGATAGAGCAGCGTGCTATGGAGAGGGTAAACTATTTAATCTGTAGAGGAAAGTCTTTAAGAGCAAATTATATATTGCATTAACAGCATGGTTTAATCATAATGAAAGACTATCACACACACTGTGCTGCCAGTAGAGGTACATGGGTAAAATCACTGGGGAAGCCAATCACGCTTGTAAGGTGGGCTATGGTAACCTATGCTTCAGAGGGGAGGGGCAGATAAGCCTACACACTATGGTTGAATATTTTCCTGGTATTTTACTAAATGTTCCATCCTAAAAATAAATAGCTTTTTAGCTATTTCCCGCAAAAACCAGAAGTGTAATTCAAAAGTATATTAATAAGCATTTAAATAGGCCTATGTCTGACTTTGATTGGAAATTTGATAAAAAATCAAGCCTGATGCTAACGGAGCCTGATGAGCTAGCTATACATGAAATACATTTTATAAGCCCTCCATTAAATACATTTTATAAACACAAGCCCAAAAAAGCCAAAATGAGTGTGCTGTTATCCAGTACATTAGTGCATTTGAGTAAGTATTCAGACCCCTTGATTCTATCCAGAACTTTGTTACAGCCTTAAAAAAAAAAGTTTAATCCCTCATCAATTTACACACAATACCCCATAATAACAAAGCAAAAAAAAGTTTAAGAAATTTTTGCACATTTATTTAAAAAATAAAATATCACATTTACATACAGTTGAAGTCAGAAGTTACATACAGTGGGGCAAAAAAGTATTTAATCAGCCACCAATTGTGCAAGTTCAGAGAGCCTGTAATTTCCATCATAGGTACACTTCAACTATGACAGACAAAATGAGAAAAAAAAATCCAGAAAATCACATTGTAGGATTTTTAATGAATTTATTTGCAAATTATGGTGGAAAATAAGTATTTGGTCACCTACAAACAAGCAAGATTTCTGGCTCTCACAAATCTTTAAGAGGCTCCTCTGTCCTCCACTCGTTACCTGTATTAATGGCACCTGTTTGAACTTGTTATAAGTATAAAAGACACCTGTCCACAACCTCAAACAGTCACACTCCAAACTCAACTATGGCCAAGACCAAAGAGCTGTCAAAGGACACCAGAAACAAAATTGTAGACCTGCACCAGGCTGGGAAGACTGAATCTGCAATAGGTAAGCAGCTTGGTTTGAAGAAATCAACTGTGGGAGCAATTATTAGGAAATGGAAGACATACAAGACCACTGATAATCTCCCTTGATCTGGGGCTCCACGCAAGATCGCACCCCGTGGGGTCAAAATGATCACAAGAACGTTGAGCAAAAATCCCAGAACCACACGGGGGGACCTAGTGAATGACCTGCAGAGAGCTTGGACCAAAGTAACAAAGCCTACCATCAGTAACACACTACGCTGCCAGGGACTCAAATCCTGCAGTGCCAGATGTGTCCCCCTGCTTAAGCCAGTACATGTCCAGGCCCGTCTGAAGTTTGCTAGAAAGCATTTGGATGATCCAGAAGAAGATTGGCAGAATGTCATATGGTCAGATGAAACCAAAATATAACTTTTTGGTAAAAACTCAACTCGTCGTGTTTGGAGGACAAAGAATGCTGAGTTGCATCCAAAGAACACTATACCTACTGTGAAGCATGGGGATGGAAACATCATGCTTTGGGGCTGTTTTTCTGCAAAGGGACCAGGACGACTGATCCGTGTAAAGGAAAGAATGAATGGGGCCATGTGTTGTGAGATTTTGAGTGAAAACCTCCTTCCATCAGCAAGGGCATTGAAGATGAAACATGGCTGGGTCTTTCAGCATGACAATGATCCCAAACACACCGCCCGGGCAACGAAGGAGTGGCTCCGTAAGAAGCATTTCAAGGTCCTGGAGTGGCCTAGCCAGTCTCCAGATCTCAACACCATATAAAATCTTTGGAGGAAGATGAAAGTCCGTGTTGCCCAGCCCCAAAACATCACTGCTCTAGAGGAGATCTGATTAAAAATCCTACAATGTGATTTTCTGGATTTTTTTCTCATTTTGTCTGTCATAGTTGAAGTGTACCTATGATGAAAATTACAGGCCTCTCATCTTTTTAAGTGGGAGAACTTGCACAATTGGTGGCTGACTAAATACTTTTTTGTCCCACTGTACACTTAGGTTGGAGTCATTAACTTAGGGCTGCAATCCCGTTAACGGGATTGATAGGACAACAGCCAGTGAAAGTGCAGGGCGCCAAATTCAAAACAACGGTAGCTGATCGTGGACCACAGGAAAAGGAGGGCCGAACAGGCCCCCATTAACATCGATGGAACTGAAGTTGAGCTGGTCGAGAGTTTCAAGTTCCTTGGTGTCCACATCTTCAACCAACTATCATGGTCCAAACACACCAAGACAGTTGTGAAGAGGGCACGACAACACCTTTTCCACCTTAGGGGACTGAAAAGATTTGTCCCCAGATCCTCTAAAAGTTCTACTGCTGCACCATCGAGAGCATCCTGACCAGTTGCGTCACCGCCTGGTATGGCAACTGCTCGGCATCTTGACCGTAAGGCGCAACAGAGGGTAGTGCGTTCTGCCCAATACATCACTGCGGCAAAAATTCCTGACATCCAGGACCTACAGTGCCTTGCGAAAGTATTCGGCCCCCTTGAACTTTGCGACCTTTTGCCACATTTCAGGCTTCAAACATAAAGATATAAAACTGTATTTTTTTGTGAAGAATCAACAACAAGTGGGACACAATCATGAAGTGGAACGACATTTATTGGATATTTCAAACTTTTTAAAAACTTCTTAAGGATGACGCAGAATACTGTTCCCATGCAGGAACAACACTCAGCGGATTTCAGAGCGCCACCTATAGTTTTTGATAAAACTCATAATTTCATTAAACTTTCATTAAAATACACATTCAAGGTAGTGAATTAAAGCTACACTCGTTGTGAATCTATCCACCAAGTCAGATTTGTGAAATGCTTTTCGGCGAAAGCATGAGAAGCTATTATCTGATAGCATGTACCCCCAAAATACTGCAACGTCACCTAACACGACAGATTTTGCGGTAGCCGGCGCTACCCAAAACGCAGAAATAAAATATAAAACATTCATTACCTTTGACGAGCTTCTTTCTTGGCACTCCTAGATGTCCCATAAACATTTATTTGGGTATTTTTTTCGATTAAATCTCCATATATAGCCTAGATATCGATCTATGAAGACTGTGTAATCAAGGAAAAAACTGAGTTTGATAACGCAACGTCATTTTTAAAAATTAAAAAAGTCGACGATAAACTTTCACAAAACACTTCGAAATACTTTTGTAATGCAACTTTAGGTAGTAGTACACGTTAATAAGCGATAAAATTCATCAGGAGGCGATGTAAATTCTATAGGTGACCGTCTGGAAAAAATGCCCGGAGAAATCTCAACCAAAACATCCTGTTTGAGGCCGGAGGGAATCGGTTCCCTTGGGTCGGTTTGACCAAGAATCAAAGCCTAAGCAAATGACAAGACTCTAGACATCGTGTGGAAGCTGTAGGTACTGCAACCTCGGCCTCATTTAATCCGGTTCACCTTTAACAATTCCTGGAAGTGGCGCATGGATATTTATTTCCATTTTCAGTGATCAGATTTTCCTGCACTTTTCGAAGAAACGCACTTTCTGTTATAGTCACAGCCGTGATTTAACCAGTTTTAGAAACGTCTGAGTGTTTTCTATCCACACATACTAATCATATGCATATACTATATTCCTGGCATGAGTAGCAGGGCGCTGAAATGTTGCGCGATTTTTAACAAAAAGCTGCGAAAATTCGCAGCCTCCCTAACAGGTTTTAACAAATCAAAAACTGAAAAATTGGGCGTGCAAAATTATTCAGCCCCCTTAAGTTAATACTTTGTAGCGCCACCTTTTGCTGCGTTTACAGCTGTAAGTCGCTTGGGGTATGTCTCTATCAGTTTTGCACATCGAGAGACTGACATTTTTTCCCATTCCTCCTTGCAAAACAGCTCGAGCTCAGTGAGGTTGGATGGAGAGCATTTGTGGACAGCAGTTTTCAGTTCTTTCCACAGATTCTCGATTGGATTCAGGTCTGGACTTTGACTTGGCCATTCTAACACCTGGATATGTTTATTTTTGAACCATTCCATTGTAAATTTTGCTTTATGTTTTGGAACATTGTCTTGTTGGAAGACAAATCTCCGTCCCAGTCTCAGGTCTTTTGCAGACTCCATCAGGTTTTCTTCCAGAATGGTCCTTTATTTGGCTCCATCCATCTTCCCATCAATTTTAACCATCTTCCCTGTCCCTGCTGAAGAAAAGCAGGCCCAAACCATGATGCTGCCACCACCATGTTTGACAGTGGGGATGGCGTGTTCAGGGTGATGAGCTGTGTTGCTTTTACGCCAAACATAATGTTTTGCATTGTTGCCAAAAAGTTCCATTTTGGTTTCACCTGACCAGAGCACCTTCTTCCACATGTTTGGTGTGTCTCCCAGGTGGCTTGTGGCAAACTTTAAACGACACTTTTTATGGATATCTTTAAGAAATGGCTTTCTTCTTGCCACTCTTCCATAAAGGCCAGATTTGTGCAATATACGACTGATTGTTGTCCTATGGACAGAGTCTCCCACCTCAGCTGTAGATCTCTGCAGTTCATCCAGAGTGATCATGGGCCACTTGGCTCCATCTCTGATCAGTCTTCTCCTTGTATGAGCTGAAAGTTTAGAGGGACGGCCAGGTCTTGGTAGATTTGCAGTGGTCTGATACTCCTTCCATTTCAATACTATCGCTTGCACAGTGCTCCTTGGGATGTTTAAAGCTTGGGAAATCTTTTTGTATCCAAACCTGGCTTTAAACTTCTTCACAACAGTATCTCGGACCTGCCTAGTGTGTTCCTTGTTCTTCATGATGCTCTCTGCGCTTTTAACGGACCTCTGAGACTATCACAGTGCAGGTGCATTTATACGGAGACTTGATTACACACAGGTGGATTGTATTTATCATCGTTAGTCATTTAGGTCAACATTGGATCATTCAGAGATCCTCACTGAACTTCTGGAGAGAGTTTGCTGCACTGAAAGTAAAGGGGCTGAATAATTTTGCACGCCCAATTTTTCAGTTTTTGATTTGTTAAAAAAGTTTGAAATATCCAATAAATGTCGTTCCACTTCATGATTGTGTCCCACTTGTTGTTGATTCTTCACAAAAAAATACAGTTTTATATCTTTATGTTTGAAGCCTGAAATGTGGCAAAAGGTCGCAAAGTTCAAGGGGGCCGAATACTTTCGCAAGGCACTGTATATACTCGGCGGTGTCAGAGGAAGGCCCATAAAATTTGATTTGATATAAATCATTTGTTATAATTTACCAGTTTCTCACAGTTGTTTATCCTGGGAAAATGGAGTGGTTTTGGTTGGTAAATCTCTGTAAATCTCGGTAACCGGGTTCCTGCCATTCAACCCTACTACACACACCCACACCCACTGGAAAAGATTTCCAGCTGGCAGGCAGACTGCAATACGTTTCTGAGTGACAGAGTGAGGGCTTTGCATAGGCAATTTTTGTGGGACTGGAAATAAAATGCTTGGAATGTTCCAGAACAGTATAGATCACTTTCATTTCTGGTTCATATTCTTTTCCTCAAATAATTTAGTTATTGTCTGGTTTTCTGTTCTGTTCCCTGAAACGGTTCCATCCCTTGATAGAAATATCACTATTCTCCATGCACTCTCATTTACTAATTGATAAGAGGCTGAACTATTTATAATGGATTGTAAATATAAATTACAATTGTTTAAGATCTATTTTACCTTATGATCGCTCGTGACAAATGTGAAACCAGTAATATGGCAGCAAACTAAAGCATATCAACCAAGTTTATGAAATGCTGGCCTTATAACCTGCAGGGAGGAAATTTGGAGGCCCAAGCTATAGGCTTTTGTAGCCATGTGCAAATAACAGTTGAGTGCCAAACCTACCGAGTTGATTTATGATTTCTACAATGTTTTATCAAATCAAATGTATTTTTCACATACACATAGTTAGCAGATGTTAATGCAAGTGTAGCGAAATGCTTGTGCTTCTATGCAGTAATATCTAACAAGTAACATAACCTAACAATTTCACAACAACTACCTTATACACACAAGTGTAAAGGAATGAGTACGAATATGTACATAAAAATATATAAATGAGTGATGGCCAAACAGCATAGGCAAGATGCAGTAGATGGTATAGAGTACAGTATACACATATGAGATGAGTAATGTAGGGTATGAAAACATATAAAGCGGCATTGTTTAAAGTGGCTAGTGATACATTACATCAAAATGGCCAGGGGTGATGGTCGGATTTTTAATAATATGCCTGGACTTCTCTTTGTGTTCTTTACAATTTGTATTGTGTTAAATATTAGTACTATCGGTAGCCACCATCAATTATACCCACATACATTTATAACTGTCACTTTAGTGTTAGTTTCCTTAAGTTTGAATCATTGTGTAATGCAGACCATAGGTAGCAGTTTAAATCTGGAGCCTGGCGCACAGTTGTCGATGACTGGACCATTGTCATCACAGTTCTGTGATTAGTGAGGTTTATTAGGTTAGAATTATAGGGCTACTGTTAACCACTATTGAACACTTTCTCACCTTCCAATATTTAATGGATTGAGCAATTGAATATGGCAACTTTCAGGATGAATCAAACCACTGTATTTTTGGTGTGAAGCCTATCCGAACCTGTCTTTTTATTATTCATAAATACTTTCCTAACCCTAAATAATATACAAGATCAGAATATTTTTAAATCTACCAATTGGTGCTGAAAAGGAGACACTAACAGTTTACAGACGGTAGGCAATACAGGTCACAGTTATGAAAACTTAGGACACTAAGGAGGCCTTTCTACTGACTCTGAAAAACACCAAAAGAAAGATGCCCAGGCTCTCTGCTCATCTGCGTGAATGTGCCTTAGGCATGCTGCAAGGAGGCATGAGGACTGCAGATGTGGCCAGGGCAATACATTGCAATGTCTGTACTGTGAGACACCTAAGACCGCGCTACAGGGAGACAGGACGGACAGCTGATCATCCTCGCAGTAGCAGACCACTTGTAACAACACCTGCACAGGATCGGTACATACGAACATCACACCTGCGGGACAGGTACCGGATGGCAACAACAACTGCCTGAGTTACACCAAGAACAAACAATCCCTCCATCAGTGCTCAGACTTTTCCGCAATAGGCTGAGGGAGGCTGGACTGAGGGCTTGTAGGCCTGTTGTAAGGCAGATCCTCACTAGACATTACCGGCAACAACGTCGCCTATGGGCACAAACCCACCGTCGCTGGAACAGACAGGACTGGCAAAAAGTGCTCTTCACTGAAGAGTCACGGTTTTGTCTCACCAGGGGTGATGGTCGGATTCGCGTTTATCGTTGAAGGAATGATCGTTACACCGAGGCCTGTACTCTGGAGCGGGATCGATTTGGAGGTGGAGAGTCCGTCATGGTCTGGAGCGGTGTGTCACAGCATCATCGGACTGAGTTTGTTGTCATTTCAGGCAATCTCAACGCTGTGCGTTACAGGGAAGACATCCTCCTACCTCATGTGGTACCCTTCCTGCAGGCTCATCCTGACATGACCCTCAAGCATAACAATACCATGAGCCATACTACTTGTTCTGTGCGTGATTTCCTGCAAGACAGGAATGTCAGTGTTCTGCCATGGCCAGCGAAGAGCCCGGATCTTAATCCCATTTAGCACATCTGAGACCTGTTGGATCGGAGGGTGAAGGCTAGGTCCGTTCCCCACAGAAATGTCTGGGAACTTGCAGGTGCCTTGGTGGAAGAGTGGGGTACTTAATGCAGCTGGTGGCCACACCAGATACTGACTGTTACCTTTGATTTTGACCCCCCCCTTTGTTCAGGGACACATTATTCCTTTTGTCATGTCTATGGAACTTGTTCAGTTTATGTCTCAGTTGTTGAATCTTGTTATGTTCATACAAATATTTACACATGTTAAGTTTGCTGAAAATTAACACAGTTGACAGTGAGAGGGCGTTTCTTTTTTTTGCTGAGTTTATTTATACATGGATTTATTTCATTGATCCCTATTATTCTGAAACATTCTCTCCATAATTTATCGTGAGTCTGTCGAGAAAACTCAATTAAAGGTTCACCAAATTTAACTGGATGGCTTTAGATAATGTGCTGAAAACCCTATTGAATGAACACTCCAAGAAAATAATCTGTTGGCCAGCAAGTGGAAATGTGTACATTTCCTAAGTCTGAGTCGGGCCCTAAGTCTGTAGAAGTGAATGGAAGTAAAGTGAAGGGGCACCAGTATCTGAAAGGAATGTAGCACCTCTGTGAATGGAGGTAATTTTAGATGCAGGGGTTTTAGACGCAGGCTACAGATTTTCACACTTTTTCTCATTTGTCTCTTGGATGTGCTGGAGATAAGATTGTAGATCGACTAACTTTGCAACAATCAGGTATCTGTTTGATATTTTAGGCACAAGATGTGTACAATGTACTGTATATGGCATGGGTAACGTGCGATGTATGCATTGTGTAGATGTTTAATTGTGCCATGTACACTGCAGTGAAGGCTGCTGAGGGGAGAACGGCTCATAATAATGGCTGGAACGGAGCAAATGGAATGGCATCAAACCCATGGAAACACGTGTTTGATGTATGTGATACCATCCCACCAATTCCGCTCTAGTCATTATTATGAGCCTTCTCCCCTCAGCAGCCTACCACGAGCCCATCCTCCCCAATTAAGTTGCCACCAGCCTCCTGTGGTGCACTGTTTTTTTTATTATACAACAGTACTGTGTGCCTAAGAAAATATTCCCCCTTACGGATATGAACATTTATCCTATTTAACCCTACAGAATACATAACATTATAACAACAACAGATTTTAGTTAGTTTGAGAAGTATTTACAGTGTGCCCTAAAGGACATATATGATATACAATATATCGTAGTTATGTGATATGTAACCTTTATTGCCAGTCTCACAGATAGTAGATGTAAAGTGAATGAATGAAAGCAGCTGTAAATTGGTAATGGCTTTCTACTACCTATGAGCTTATTAAGAGGGGCATACATAAGACAGAGGCACAAAGATACACTACATGGCCAAAGGTATGTGGACACCTGCTCGTCGAACATCTCATTTCAAAATCATGGGCATTAATAAGGAGTTGCTGCTATAACAACAATTTTTATGCGCTACGCGCTTCAGCACTTGGCGGTCCAGTTCTGTGAGTTTGTGCGGCCTACAACTTTGCGGCTGAGCCGTTGTTGCTCCTAGATTTTTCCACTTCACAATAACACCACTTACAGTTGACCGGGGCAGTTCTAGTAAGGCAGAAATTTGACGAACTGACTTGTTGCTGAAGAAGTGTCTCACTGAAGAATGCCTCTACAGTAGGCTAGGTAGAACTAGGGATGTGTGGATGGATGTAGCCTAATTTACTATTTTACTGGAGCAGTGTGCAATATCATGTACATTTACTGGTGTCCCACTGAAGAATGTTTCTCTCTGTACCGTAGGTCGGGAAGGGATGCATTTGAAGATGGATGCATGTAACTATAGTACCTGTCCGGAACAATTACTAAGTGTGCAAGTTTTATTCTAGATTAGGATGTACAGTACCAGTCAAAAGTTTGGACACACCTACTCATTCAAGGGTTTTTCTTTATTTTTTACTATTTTCTACATTGTAGAATAATAATGAAGACATCAAAACTATGAAATAACACACATGGAACCATGTAGTAACCAAAAAAGTGTTAAACAAATGAAAATATATTTTACATTTGAGATTCTTCAGAGTAGCCACCCTTTGCCTTGATAAAAACTTTGCACACTCTTGGCATTCTCTCAACCAGCTTCATGAGGAATACTTTTCTAACTGTCTTGAAGGAGTTCCCACATATGCTGAGCAATTGTTGGCTGCTTTCCCTTCACTCTGCGGTCCAACTCATCCCAAACCTTCTCAATTGGGTTGAGGTCGGGTGATCGTGGATGCAAGGTCATCTGATGAAGCACCTTTGACTATTGGATGGTCAAATAGCCCTTACACAGCCTGGAGGTGTGTTTGGGGTCATTGTCCTGTTAAAAAACAATTGAGAGTCCCACTAAGCGCAAACCAGATGGGATGGCGTGTCGCTGCGGAATGCTGTGGTAGCCTTGCTGGTTAAGTGTGCCTTGAATTCTAAATAAATCACTGACAGTGTCACCAGCGAAGCACCCCCACACCATCACACCTCCTCCTCCATGCTTCACGGTGGGAACCACACATCATCCGTTCACCTTCTCTGCGTCTCACAAAAACACGGCGGTTGGAACCAAAAATCTCCAATTTGGACTCATCAGACCAAAGGACACATTTCCACCGGTCTAATGTCCATTGCTCATGGTTATTGGCCCAAGCAAGTCTCTTCTTCTTATCGGTGTCCTTTAGTAGTGGTTTCCTTGCAGCAATTTGACCATGAAGGCCTGATTCACGCTGATTCACATCTGATTCAGTCTCCTCTGAATAGTTGATGTTGAAATGAAACTCTGTGAAGCATTTATTTGGGCTGCAATTTCTGAGGCTGGTAACTCTAATGAGCTTATCCTCTGCAGCAGAGGTAACTCTGGGACTTCCTTTCCTATGGCGGTCCTCATGAGAGCCAGTTCATCATATCACTTGACGGTTTTTGCGACTGCACTTGAAGAAACTTTCAAAGTTCTTGAAATTTTTCCCCATTAACTGACCTTCATGTCTTAAAGTATTGATTGACTGTTGTTTCTCTTTGCTTATTTAAGCTGTTTTTGCCTTAATATGAACTTGGAAAGAAATTCCATAAATAAACGTTTAACTATTATTCTACTATGTAGAAAATTGTATAAATAGAGACCAACCCTGGAATGAGTAGGTGTATCCAAACTTTTGACTTGTACTGTAAGTATTCTAACTATTTTACTAGAACACACTAAGTGTGTGCATTTTCAAGTGGCTTTACTCATGAATACATTTTAATCCAGAGAAGGAGAGGGTGTAGAACCACCTAACTAACTCGACCACAGGAAGTTTATGAGAGGAGAGGAAGACCTCAGTGTGTGGGTTGTGTTCTGAACCCTGCATTTAACTTCTAAAATAGTAGGTTTACAGGATGACCAACACTATAGCATACAATTAAGTCTCATCTCCCAATAGATTGTTAATGTTGATTTGATTATTTTGAATACTTAAATATAGTTTATAACTGTGCGCATTTACGCATGTTTATTATAGTAAACACCAGCGATTAATGTCAAACTATTTTTATTTTTTAAATAAAGCTGAGAGAAATAAAACACTTTTTTTCAGAGCAGGAAGACAGAGTACTGGAAGCCTAATTTAGGCCATAGTCTACTGCGCGGGCTCAGGTAGGTCTGCTATTGCTGCCTCGGCCCCGGGATGAGCATGCGTGAAGGTTTTTTGGTCAAAGCAGAGCAAGCGCATGCAGCTCATCGCAGTCAAACATTCTGAGCGCGAGTCAGTGGAGAAGGCGTTTGGAACAACCGGCAAGAACAAAACGGAGACGGTTTTACTTTCCTGACATCCAAGGGTATCTACAGGTAATGCAATACACTGCAAGACGTGAGTTATTATCAAATGGATTTGAGCGGATTTCCTCATCATTTCACACCGAACCATTTGCAAGGTAAATAGATGGAGTCAACTGGACGTTCCCACTTTAACGAACTCTTTACATTTTTTCACTGAAATAATAGATATGGGGCATTATTCTTTCATTTTACGCGAAGTCTAGTCTGTTTTTGGAAGCAATTTTCTTAGTTGAAAGTTATTTGAAAGTTGAATTGCAATAAAATTGTTATGTTGTGTCTTCAGAATTTGAAAGCGAGCTTGACTGCGCTGTGATGCGAGAATGTTATGTCAACTGAGCATCGTCGAGCGTAGTTTGTTCTCCTATTTTGCGGACCAGTAATGCACATGTTATTAATTTGTCTTGGCTCTTGCACAAATGCCACCTGTTAGGAAATAAATCCATAGCTTCGTGTTAAGTAATGTCATATAATTTCCATGGTGGCTAAGCATGGCATGCATTTAATCCAAAAAAGAAAGAAATAAAATAAAAGGACATCTCTCCATATAATTATTAGGTTTTAAATTCGATTTCTGAGTCCGATTCAGTGATCGTTTTCAGGCTGGTCAGTCCACCCTGATTGTAGGCAATGAGTAAGATTGAAGAAATGAATAAATAAGTCCAGGGGAGAAGACTGAGAGTGGGCTAACGGTTTCGCTTTGTGCAGCCTAGTGATAATGCTGTCAATGGGCTACAAGCTTTGTTGTCATGAGATAATCCTTTAGAAATCCATTATTCCGACGTAAAGTCTTGTCTTTTGTTGTCTGTTAGGTAAATGTGGTTTGTTTAAAATGAAGAGCTGATCTATTTACAGTGCCCAGAATGCTGCTTGATAATTTTACAATAAGTGGATGATAAGTCAGTTAAAGAACAAATTCTTATTTACAATGACGGCCTACTGGGGAACAGTGGGTTAAGTGCCTTTTTCAGGGGCAGAACAACAGATTTTTACCCGGTCAGCTCGGGGATTCGATCCAGCAACTTTTCGGTTACTGGCCCGACGCTAGGCTACCTTGTTACTGGCCCAACACTAGGCCACCTGCCGCTTGAATGACTGTATGCATCCACATTTTGGATCTTGTCTGACATTGACAGATTCTTCTTTATACACATTTTACTGCAGGGCAGAGTTAAGTGACAACCATTTTTCGCATGTTTCTGTCTATTAGTAGACTATACAGCTTTTAGAGCAGAATGCTTATCTTTAATGACATAAGTTTTATGAAGTATCAAAATAATGTCTTCTATTTAGATGTGCTTACTATATTTGGATATTTAGCCTTTATTTATTATTATTTTAAATTTGAATTGAACCTTTATTTAACTAGCCAAGTCAGTTAAGAACATATTCTTACTTACAATGATGGCCTACCAAAAGGCAAAAGGCCTCCTGCGGGGACGGGGCTGGGATTCAAAATAAAAATAAATGAAATAAAAATATAGGACAAAACACACATAACGACAAGAGAGACAACACAATACTACAAAAAGAGAGACCTAAGACAACAACATAGCATGGCAGCAACATATGACAACACAGTATAGTAGCAACACAACATGACAACAACATGGTAGCAACACAACATGGTAGCAGCACAAAACAGGGTAATAACATCATTGGCCACAGACAACAGCACAAAGGGCAGGAAGGTAGAGACAACAATACATCACGCAAAGCAGCCACAACTGTCAGTAGTAGTGTCCATGATTGAGTTGAATGAATGAAGAGATTGAGATAAAACTGTCCAGTTTGAGTGTTTGTTGCAGCTCGTTCCAGTCGCTAGCTGCAGCGAACTGAAAAGACGAGTGATCCAGGAATGTACAGGGACTCATGCTGAGACCAAGGTCTCTTTCACAGATGAGCACTGTATACACATCAATACACATCTAACACATCAATATACACTGAGTGTGCAAAACATTAAGAACCTTGACACTAACCAGTGCGCCTGGCACCTACCATACCCCGTTCAGAGGCACTTAAATCTTTTGTCTTGCCAATTCACTCTCTGAATGGCACACATACACAATCCATGCCTCAACTGTCTCAAGGCTTACAAATCCTTCTTTAACATGTCTCCTCCCCATCATCTACACTGATTAAAAGGGAAAAACAAGTGACATCAATAAGGGATCATACTGTTGTTTTCACCTGGATTCCCCTGGTCAGTCTGTCATGGAAAGAGCAGGTATTCTTAATGTTTTGTTCACTTAGTGTACACTATACATATCAACATGCTCATCAACATTCACATAAATTGCCCTAGAGGCACCAATTAATCCAGCGTTAGTTTATCTTGAAAAAGGCAAAGCCAACAAATTAGCATCAACATCCTCTTCGATAACACTTGTTGCAGATGCTACACACTTTTAACTAACCTACAACAAAAGCTAGCTAGCTACTAGCTAGACCTTGGGACACCTACTGTTCTTCCCATTGCCTTTCCATTATTTTTTTTTACAAGTCAAAATGTGATTGGTTGAGACAGTTGTCGCTCCAAACTTCTGCACTGATACAGTTGAGTGAGGTGATTCGATTATCTTGCACCGGGTGAAAAGTGATTGGAATTAGTTTTGGAATTAGTTTCGGAACAGGGCTGTCTCTGGGTGTGAGCCAGGTGCCCTGTTCAAAGTCCACAGCTAAGTCGGCTCAAAACAAAAACATTAAGCATGTAGAGTAATGAGTAGGAATCTGTGTTTTCACATGCAAAACTAGTTTGACTGAGTGGGGCAGATTACGGTTCGATTTGAGAAGGGTGCCCCTCCCTTACCTCTTTTTCCCTTTCACGTCATGGTCCATAGACCGATGCACCATTTTTCAGGTTAATAGAACTCCCTCAATGGCAGCTGCCTTCTATCTAGCTTCTGAGGGCTTAGCCAATGGCTGACTTAGCTAGCCAGGTTTATCTACCCAGAGACTACCAAAGAAAAATCCTGATTGGATATTTTTTCTCATCACCGTTAACCCTTTCCTATGCAAGATTAAATCAGAATATCATTGAAAATATTCACATAATTACAATACCATTGAAAAATTACTGAAAAGATGAAATAGAAATTAAAACAGCATTTTATATTTTAAAACTACAACAATTATTTTATAAATCCTTAGGGCTTCTCTGAAGGCGCAGGATGCCCTCACGGTTCCCCACTGGGTATAGTTAATTTAATAATAAGCTATTTTGATTGTGAAGAAATGGACTTGCTTTATTCAGTCAGAAATTATCATGCCAATATGATCCCCAGCCCCATTCCTCAATTCCAAATCAAGTCGTGCGGGACTGTTGTTAGGCTGAAATGAACTCAGGGTTGATTAATCGCCATCTAAGTAATAAGTAATAAGCTATTATCACTGCAAATTCGCTCTTGTGCAAACACTTAGGATATTCCTATATGGTCCCTGTCCCTGTGACTGCTATTGTGTAGTGAGATGAGATAGCTTTTTAGGTGACTGGCAGACCTGGGATAAAAATATATTTGAAATATTTAAAATACGTTTTAGCATTTGCTTTAAGGGAATTATATAGGGAATAGGGTGCCATTTGGGGTGCAGCCTGTAATTAGTCCCATTCTGTCTGGTATGATTTATAGAGCCTCCAACTCAGTGTGAAGGTGATCTATGGGATGCTTAAGCACTGTATGTGTCCCAAATGTCACCCTATTCCCTTTTTAGTGCACTAATTTTGACCAGAGCCCTATGGGCACTATATGGAGTAGGGTGCTATTTGGGACACAGACACTGTATCTCCTCGTCAGCCGTCCACCTGTCCTGTCCTGTAGCTATGGTTCTAATCATTCTCAGTTTATTGGAAGATAATTGTCTGCCATGTGATGGGGAAACAATGACATTGACACTGTTGACAGTGATATGATGAGCCTTGTCTAGCAGCACAACACTACTGTTTCACACCCAGAGGGAGAACCTGATATCACTGACACTATCTAACTATGATATGAATAAGTGATGCTGACTGTAACCAACTTCTTTGGCATTTATGGATTATATCAGTCAATGCATTTGGCATATTATAAACAGTACATTACTTGCATTAACTAACTGCAAGATGTTTTCTGGTCAAAGGTTACATAATTATATAAACTGTTTACAAAGTAGAATTAGCTAAATCAATTAATTGTTATATATATGAAATATGCCAATTCACACCTCTGTCTGGTCTCTTTCTCTCTCTCTCATTCTCTCTATGTCTCTATCTCTCTATCTTTCTTTCTGTGAATGCAGCAAATATATTCACATTCCGCATGTAGGCCTATTTCTTCTTTTGGTGGAGCTGAGCCCAGGGGCTGCCTCTCCTAAAGTGGGCAGGAATGGGGCAGAAAGTAATACATTGCCTCCACATCTCTACAGCGCAAATGATAACTGACCGCACCGTGCCCAGGAGACTGAGTCTGTGTCCCAAATAGCCACCTATTCCCTTCCTAATATAATGAATATGGTGCCATTTGGGTGGAGGGATGAAGAGATGGAGGGAAGGTCAGCTAGTTTTAGTAATTAGCAGGATGGACGGTAGAGGAGAGGAAGGGGAGGAAGACTCTGATTTTTTTCTAAAGGGGTAATGAATCATATTGTGTTGTTCCTGACAGGACTAGGACGTTAGGTTATATATCAGGAGAGGAAGAAAGAGAGAGAGAACACAGTCTGTCAGAGAACAACCAATAGAGATTGTATGTGCAAAATCCATGCTGCAAACTTTTATATACCATTTAGCTGACTTGCAACTTACAGTTCTGTGAGTGCATATATTTTTATATATTCTGTATGT
Organism: Oncorhynchus tshawytscha; assembly: GCF_018296145.1. Taxonomy (NCBI): domain Eukaryota; kingdom Metazoa; phylum Chordata; class Actinopteri; order Salmoniformes; family Salmonidae; genus Oncorhynchus; species Oncorhynchus tshawytscha. Next base: position 55,904,963 of record NC_056431.1, on the reverse strand, counting down.
GACACAAGCTGGAATTGAACCCACAACTCTGGTGTTGCTAGGACTATGCTATTATTAGCTGTACCACACAAAACCGCACATGTGTCACGCCCTGGTCTTAGTATTTTGTGTTTTCTTTATTATTTTGGTCAGGCCAGAGTGTGACATGGGTTATTTTATGTGGTGTGTTTTGTCTTGGGGTTTTTGTAGGTCATGGGATTGTGGTTAGTGGGTTTGTCTAGAATAGTCTATGGCTGCCTGGAGTGGTTCTCAATCAGAGGCAGGTGTTTATCGTTGTCTCTGATTGGGAATCATATTTAGGCAGCAATATTCTTTGAGTGTTTCGTGGGTGATTGTTCCTGTCTCAGTGTTTGTTTGCGCCAGTATAGGCTGTTTAGGTTTCCACGTTTATTGTTTTGTATTGTTAGTGTATCATTAACCACTCTGCATTTTGGTCCTCTCCTTTGACGGAAGAAAACCATAACAACATGACTATTGTTTTTTTTGTTGCCTTTATTAAACTAGGCAAGTCAGTTAAGAACAAATTCTTATTTTCAATGTTGGCCTGAGAACAGTGGTTTGTTCAGGGGCAGAACAACAGATTTTTACCTTGTCAGCTCAGGGATTTGATATTGCAACCTTCCAATTACTAGTCCAATGCTCCAACCACTAGGCTACCTGCCACCTTCTTGTGTGTTTGTCTTAGGTACTTCTTCCCAGTGATATAGACGAGTCGCTAAACTTTTAGTCACTAAACTTTTAGTCCAAGTTGAGTCCCAAGTCCCCAGTGCTCGAGTCCAAGTCACGAGTCGAGTGACGAGTCCCTAAGGCATTTTTTAAAATGAATAAATAATAATAATTTAAAAAATACTTAGCGCCGGTAATATGGGTCATAGCTTTTGAACAGTTAGGGCTAGAAAAAAAATGGTTTTCTCTGTAGAAAGAGAGGCTTGTCAGAACCTGACTATGGAATGAAATTGGGAAAGTGGGAGGGTTGAGCAAGACAGCCTACTTTTCTATACTCGAGGGGGAGAAAGACAATCAAAGCTAGAGACTATTGTTTTACTTAATACTATTGTTTTTAACTTCGTAAAGCAGCTTGTGTTCCTTAACCAGACGAACCGGTAGCTAACGACTATGGAAGGCTGGCAGAAGTAGAGTCTGCCTGCCTTCCATTTACCAAACACTCTTATCCTGAGTGACTTACATTAGTAAGTGCATACATTTTCATCCTGTCCCCCATGGGAATTGAACCCACAACCCTGGTGTTGCGAGTGCCATACTCTACCAAGTGAGACACATCACTGCAGCTTCCATTTCACCTCTGATTAAAACAGCTTATTGCAGCCAATATTTCTTTCCTTCAAGTGGACTTTTAATTCCTCCCCTACATCGGATCTTGTCAGTTTGTCTAGTTGTGCTGTGTGGCTCACTGGCATGACACCCTCTAACTAAGCTCTCCTTATGCATGTGTTATTTCTCTGTTTGTTTGTCTCTTAATCAAAATGCTAATCACATGGCACAGCTAGCACACTGCCACGGGCTGCCAGGAAAAATGCTAATTTGGCCATTTTCTTCTTGTCAGGAGCTAAAGGTCATATTCCAACGTTTGTAATCTAAAATATTAAGATATGCACTCATTGGAAAAGGCAATATACCGATGATCACGGGATGGAACTGCATTTCAGTACTTTGTATTATGTAATAAAGTAGTGTATCATCAGTTTATCGTGACTCAACACTATTATGGAACGATATGCAAGACCTCAAACATGGACATGCCGCCAGTAAAAACAGAACAGCAGGTATTGGCACAGGTCAGGGCCGGTATTCACAAAGCGTCTCAGAGTAGGAATGCTGATTTAGGATCAGGTCCCCACTCGTATTCATTATGATTTAAGAGACAACACTGATCCTAGATCAGCACACTATACTCTTAGACTCTTTAGTTGACTACCATGTAAATAGTCTGGCTGGCCATTTGATTAATTGTTCAGCAGTCTTATGGCTTAGGGGTCGAAGCTGTTTTTGGCCCTAGACTTGGCACTCCAATACCGCTTGCTGTGCGGTAGCATAGAGAACAGTCTATGACTTGGGTGAATGGAGTCTTTGACCATTTTTTGGGCCTTCCTCTGACACTGCCTAGTTAACTACTCATTCAAGGGTTTTCTTTATTTTTACTATTTTCTACATTGTAGAATAATAGTGAAGACATCAAAACTATGAAATAACACATATGGAATCATGTAGTAACCAAAGAAAGTGTTAACAAATCAAAATATATTTTTGATTTTAGATTCCTCAGAATAGCCACCCTTTGCCTTGATGACAGCTTTGCACACTCTTGGCATTCTCTCAACCAGCTTCAGCTGGAATGCTTTTCCAACAGTTCCCACATATACTGAGCACTTGTTGGCTGCTTTTCCTTCACTCTGTGGTCCTCATCACTCCTTCACTCTGCAACTCATCCCAAATCATCTCAATTGGGTTGAGGGTGGGTGATTGGGGATGCCAGGTCATCTGATGCAGCACTTCATCACTTTCCTTCTTGGTCAAATCGCCCTTACATAGCCTGGAGATTGGTTGGGTCATTGTCCTTTGGAAAAACAAATTATAGTCCCACTAAATGCAAACCAGATGGGATGGCGTATCGCTGCAGAATGCTGTGGCAGCCATGCTGGTTAAGTCTGCCTTGAATTCTAAATAAATCATTGACAGTGTCACCAGCAAAGCACCCCCACACCATCAAACCTCCTCCTCCATGCTTTACGGTGGGAACATGTGGAGATCATCCGTTCACCTACACTGTGGTTGGAATCAAAAATCTCACAATTGGACTCATCAGACCAGATTTCCACCAGTCTTATGTCCATTGCTTGTGTTTCTTGGCCCAATCAAGTCTCTTCTTCTTGGTGTCCTTCAAATGGACTTTTTAACCTTTATTTAACTAGGCAAGTCAGTTGAGAACAAATTCTTATTTTCAATGACGGCCTAGGAACAGTGGGTTAACTGCCTGTTCAGGGGCAGAATGACAGATTTGTACCTTGTCAGCTCGGGGGTTTGAACATGCAACCTTCCGGTTACTAGTCCAACGCTCTAACCACTAGGCTACCCTGCCGCCCTAAGGCACACCTGTTAATTTAAATGTTTCCCAGGTGACTACCTCATGAAGTTGGTTGAGAGAATGCCAAGCGTGTGCAGCGCTGTCATCAAGGCAAAGGGTGGCTACTTTAAAGAATATATTTTTGTTTAACACTTTTTTTTGGTTACAACTTGATTCCATATGTGTTATTTCAGAGTTTTGATGTCTTCTCTATTATTCTAATATTCTATTAATATTAGAATAATATTATATTATTCTTATTATTAAAATAGTAGAAATAAAGAAAACCCTTGAATGAGTAGGGGTGTCCAAACTTTTGCCTGGTACTGTAGGTCCTGGATGTCAGGAAGCTTGGCCCCAGTGAGGTACTGGGCCGTACGCACTACCCTCTGTTGTGCTTTACAATCATATGCCGAGCAGTTGCCATACCAGTGGGTGATGCAACCAGTCAAGATGCTCTCGATGGTGCAGCTGTAGAACTTTATGAGGATCTGGGGACCCATGGCAAATCTTTTCAGTCTCCGGAGGGGGAAAAGGTGTGGTTGTGCCCTCTTCACAACTGACTTGGTGTGTTTGGACCATGATAGTTCATTGGTGAGGTGGATACCAAGGAACTTGAAACTCTCGACCCTCTCCACTTCAGCCCTGTTGATGTTAATGGGGGGCTGTTCGGACCTCCTTTTCCTATAGTCCACGATCAGCTCCTTTGTCTTGCTCACATTGAGGGAGAGGTTGTTGTCCCGGCACCACACTGCCGGGTCTCTGACCTCCTCCCAATAGACTGTCTCATCGTTGTCGGTGCCACTGTTGTGTCGTCAGCAAACTTAATGATGGTGTTGGAGTCATGCTTGGCCATGCAGTCATGGGTGAACAGGGAGTACAGGAGGGGACTAAGCACACAACCCTGAGGGACCCCAGTGTTGAGGATCAGCGTGTTGTTGCCTACCCATACCACCTGGAGGCGGCCTGTTAGGAAGTCCAGGATCCAGTTGCAGAGTGAGGTGTTCAGTCCTAGGGTCCTTAGCTTAATGATGAGCGTTGTTGGTATTATAGTGTTGAACGCTGAGCTGTTGTCAATGAACAGCATTTTCACATTGGTGCTCCTTTTGTCCGGGAGGTAAAGTGCAGTGTGGAGTGCGATTGAGATTGTGTCATTTATGGATCTGTTGGGGCGGTATGCAAATTGGAGTGGGTCTAGGGTTTCTGGCATGATGGTGTTGATGTGAGTCATGACCAGCCTTTCGAAGCACTTCATGGCTACCGACGTGAGTGCTACGGGGCTGTAATAATTTAGGCAGGTTACCTTCGCTTTCTTGGGCGCAGGTTAAGAAAAATGTCGTTTTTCCCAAACATTAACCCCAAACCCATAAACCTTACCCTAACTCCTAACCCAAAACCTAATCCCTCACCTATAACCCTAATTCTAACCCTGACCCTAAACCTAACCCCTAAGCGTGAAATAGCTGGCGAAATGTCCCCACAAGGATAGTAAAACCAAAACACACACACATAAACACACTGATGTAGGAGTGAGTTTAACTGGACTGATGCAACGTCAGGTTATCTGCTTCTACATTTCTTTATTTATTTAAGGAATATATTTATTTATTTATTTATTTTACCTTTATTTAACCAGGTAGGCAAGTTGAGAACAAGTTCTCATTTACAATTGCGACCTGGCCAAGATAAAGCAAAGCAGTTCGACAGATACAACGACATAGAGTTACACATGGAGTAAAACAAACATACAGTCAATAATACAGTATAAACAAGTCTATATACAATGTGAGCAAATGAGGTGAGAAGGGAGGTAAAGGCAAAAAAGGCCATGGTGGCAAAGTAAATACAATATAGCAAGTAAAACACTGGAATGGTAGTTTTGCAATGGAAGAATGTGCAAAGTAGAAATAAAAATAATGGGGTGCAAAGGAGCAAAATAAATAAATAAATAAAAATTAAATACAGTTGGGAAAGAGGTAGTTGTTTGGGCTAAATTATAGGTGGGCTATGTACAGGTGCAGTAATCTGTGAGCTGCTCTGACAGTTGGTGCTTAAAGCTAGTGAGGGAGATAAGTGTTTCCAGTTTCAGAGATTTTTATAGTTCGTTCCAGTCATTGGCAGCAGAGAACTGGAAGGAGAGGCGGCCAAAGAAAGAATTGGTTTTGGGGGTGACTAGAGAGATATACCTGCTGGAGCGTGTGCTACAGGTGGGAGATGCTATGGTGACCAGCGAGCTGAGATAAGGGGGGACTTTACCTAGCAGGGTCTTGTAGATGACATGGAGCCAGTGGGTTTGGCGACGAGTATGAAGCGAGGGCCAGCCAACGAGAGCGTACAGGTCGCAATGGTGGGTAGTATATGGGGCTTTGGTGATAAAACGGATTGCACTGTGATAGACTGCATCCAATTTGTTGAGTAGGGTATTGGAGGCTATTTTGTAAATGACATCGCCAAAGTCGAGGACTGGTAGGATGGTCAGTTTTACAAGGGTATGTTTGGCAGCATGAGTGAAGGATGGTTTGTTGCGAAATAGGAAGCCAATTCTAGATTTAACTTTGGATTGGAGATGTTTGATATGGGTCTGGAAGGAGAGTTTACAGTCTAACCAGACACCTAAGTATTTGTAGTTGTCCACGTATTCTAAGTCAGAGCCGTCCAGAGTAGTGATGTTGGACAGGCTGGTAGGTGCAGGTAGCGATCGGTTGAAGAGCATGCATTTAGTTTTACTTGTATTCAAGAGCAATTGGAGGCCACGGAAGGAGAGTTGTATGGCATTGAAGCTTGCCTGGAGGGTTGTTAACACAGTGTCCAAAGAAGGGCCGGAAGTATACAGAATGGTGTCGTCTGCGTAGAGGTGGATCAGGGATTCACCAGCAGCAAGAGCGACCTCATTGATGTATACAGAGAAGAGAGTCGGTCCAAGAATTGAACCCTGTGGCACCCCCATAGAGACTGCCAGAGGTCCGGACAGCAGACCCTCCGATTTGACACACTGAACTCTATCAGAGAAGTAGTTGGTGAACCAGGCGAGGCAATTATTTGAGAAACCAAGGCTGTCGAGTCTGCCGATGAGGATGTGGTGATTGACAGAGTCGAAAGCCTTGGCCAGATCAATGAATACGGCTGCACAGTAATGTTTCTTATCGATGGCGGTTAAGATATCGTTTAGGACCTTGAGCGTGGCTGAGGTGCACGCATGACCAGCTCTGAAACCAGATTGCATAGCAGAGAAGGTATGGTGAGATTCGAAATGGTCGGTAATCTGTTTGTTGACTTGGCTTTCGAAGACCTTAGAAAGGCACGGTAGGATAGATATAGGTCTGTAGCAGTTTGGGTCAAGAGTGTCCCCCTTTGAAGAGGGGGATGACCGCAGCTGCTTTCCAATCTTTGGGAATCTCAGACGACACGAAAGAGAGGTTGAACAGGCTAGTAATAGGGGTGGCAACAATTTCGGCAGATAATTTTAGAAAGAAAGGGTCCAGATTGTCTAGCCCGGCTGATTTGTAGGGGTCCAGATTTTGCAGCTCTTTCAGAACATCAGCTGAATGGATTTGGGAGAAGGAGAAATGGGGAAGGCTTGGGCGAGTTGCTGTTGGGGGTGCAGTGCTGTTGTCCGGGGTAGGAGTAGCCAGGTGGAAAGCATGGCCAGCCGTAGAAAAATGCTTATTGAAATTCTCAATTATGGTGGATTTATCATTGGTGACAGTGTTTCCTATCTTCAGTGCAGTGGGCAGCTGGGAGGAGGTGTTCTTATTCTCCATGGACTTTACAGTGTCCCAGAACTTTTTTGAGTTAGTGTTGCAGGAAGCAAATTTCTGCTTGAAAAAGCTAGCCTTGGCTTTTCTAACTGCCTGTGTATAATGGTTTCTAGCTTCCCTGAACAGCTGCATATTCTGCTAATGCAGAACGCCATAGGATGTTTTTGTGTTGGTTAAGGGCAGTCAGGTCTGGGGAGAACCAAGGGCTATATCTGTTCCTGGTTCTAAATTTCTTGAATGGGGCATGTTTATTTAAGATGGTTAGGAAGGCATTTTTTAAAAATATCCAGGCATCCTCTACTGACGGGATGAGATCAATATCCTTCCAGGATACCCCGGCCAGGTCGATTAGAAAGGCTAGAATATGCTTTGTATGTTTTAATTAATCTATCTGTGACCTTGGTTGAACCTTTCAGTTGGTCTGTCTTCTTCTAGGCCCTTACTGATATATTGTTATGAGCCCTGATATCTTCCTCTAGACCCATTACTCTCTTTGAGGTCAATGTTGTTTAAAAGGAAAAACAGCTCTTCTAGTGGGGTTAGAGTGGAGTGAAACCTTTAGTGTTTTAGCGTACTCATGCAGAGGTGACCCTGGTTAAATATATATGTGTGATAAATTATTTAGGGATTTCTAGAAGTAAGAGTTTCAGTGAGATGATCGGTTGAATGTTAGTTACCACTGACAAGGAAGCTGTTGTCTTTTTTCACATTAGATTTTAGAATTTCAAAATGTACTTAATCATGTTTCACTTCAGTTGAAATTGCCAAAGGCTACAACTGCACTGTCACACTAATTCAAAGCAGACTTCCTGACTGACAGCGACTGGGTAAAAAAATGCCTCATACATACAGTAGACTGTTGTCTTTTTTTCTCACATTTGATTTTAGAATTTCAGTGAGTCCTTAATCATTTTCCACTCAATTAAGATTACCCTAGTTGTAGCAGCAGCCGCTTCTTTTTGTATGGATTTCAGTAAGAGGGATTGAGACATCATATCAGTTACAAAAGTGCGAATCATTGCAAAAATCACAGAAATCTTGTGAATGCACTGCATGCTAACAGAACAGGGCTGCAGGCAGCTGAGCAGAAATGGAAGAAAATTCATGAATCATTCCACTCCCTCCTCGAAACCTTCTCTTCCTCTCTATCTGCTGCTAAAGTTTCTGTTTCCAACCCTGGGAAACTCTTCTACGCGTTCTCTTCCTTCCTTAATCTTCCACCTGCTCCTTCCTCCCTCTCTGCGGATGACTTTGTCAACCACTTTGAAAAAAAGGTTGACGACATCCGCTCCTCATTCACCTGTAGCCTACTGAGCCCACTGATTCCACCCTCACAGAACTACCCTACGCTTTGACCTCTTTCTCCCCTCTCTCTCCAGATGAAATCCTACGACGAGTGATGTTCACCCAACAACCTGCCCACTTGACCCCTTCCCCTCCTCCCTTCTCCAGACCATCTCTGGAGACTACCTCCCATTACTCACTTCCCTCATCAACTTATCCCTGACCGATATCTGCATCCCTTCTGACGTCAAGATGGCCAGAGTCGCTCCCCTCCTCAAGAAACCAGCACTCAGCCACTCTGATGTCAAAAACTACAGACCGGTTTCCCTTCTTTCCAAAACACTTGAGCGTGCTCTCTCTCACCGACTCACATTAGCTCTTTCAGAACAATCTTTTTGACCCTTATGGTGGAAATTACAAGATTATGTTATAATGCTGTTATTGCATCAAATGGTTGTTTTATGCAACAGAATAAGGGGTTGTTAGAACTCTCATCTGTGTGTATTCTACTGAGGATGGACCTCTAGAAGATTTTCCGATGTCTTAGGGTGATACCGCATTCCAGAGCATGAATTAATGTTTCTGTTCTATAAGGTACCAGGGAGAGATGACTCCAGGGACAGACACTGGTCTCAGCACAGTGACATACTGTCTGCTGTGAATTATAAGTATCTTTCATACTAATCTTAACCTTGTGACCCATTCCTTAAATCTGTTGTTTGTCATGTAGACTGAAGGAGGATGGACTTTGATGTAAAATGCTGTGGCTCAAACCAGCACGTTGAGTTCTCAGTGATCACCTCCAGGGGTGGTTACCGACCAGCTCCATTACTGCAGTAAACCAGCTGGTTGAGTTCTCAGTGATCACCTCCAGGGGTGGTTACCGACCAGCTCCATTACTGCAGTAAACCAGCTGGTTGAGTTCTCAGTGATCACCTCCAGGGGTGGTTACCGACCAGCTCCATTACTGCAGTAAACCAGCTGGTTGAGTTCTCAGTGATCACCTCCAGGGGTGATTACCGACCAGATCCATTACTGCAGTAAACCAGCTGGTTGAGTTCTCAGTGATCACCTCCAGGGGTGATTACCGACCAGATCCATTACTGCACTAATTAAATAATAAAGTTAGATTGTTTTTGAACAAATCTAAAAGTCTCTCCTTTTGATTATAATAATTCCACCTCACCCTAACCAGTCAAGGCGGCTCACTCAACTGAGACCACTCTCCTCTGTGTTACAGAGGCTCTCCGCTATGTGAAAGCTGACTCTCCTCTGTTCTCATCCTTCCCAAACTTTTATAGTCCCGTACCCCTTCAAACATTCATACCCCCTCTAGCACCAGGGTCAGCGCACTCTCAAATGCTGTTTTTTGCCACCCTTGTAAGCCTGCTACACACACACACTATACAATACATTTATTAAACATAAGAATGAGTATTTGTCACAATCCGGCTCATGGGAAGTGACAAAGAGCTCTTAGGACCAGGGCACAAATCATAACATAATAATCATCAATAATTTTGCTTTTTATTTAGCCATCTTATATATAGAACCTTATTTGTTAATCAACAGTTGTGAATAACTCACCACGAGTTAATGAGAAGGGTGTGCTTGGAAGGATGCACATACAGTTGAAGTCGGAAGTTTACATACACTTAGGTTGGAGTCATTAAAACTCGTTTTTCAACCACTCCACACATTTCTTGTTAACAAACTATAGTTTTGGCAAGTCGGTTAGGACATCTACTTTGTGCATGACACAAGTAATTTTCCAACAATTGTTTACAGACAGATTATTCCATGTATAATTCACTGTATCACAATTCCAGTAGGTCAGGAGTTTACATACGGTAAGTTGACTTGACATTCGAAAATCAAAAGAAATCAGCCAAGACCTCAGAAAACAAATTGTAGACCTCCACAAGTCTGGTATTTCCAAATGCCTGAAGGTACCAGGTCCATCTGTACAAACAATAGTATGCAGGTATAAACACCATGGGACCACGCAGCCATCATACTGCTCAGGAAGGAGACGCGTTTGGTGCAAAAAGAGCAAATCAATCCCAGAAAACAGTAAAGGACCTTGTGAAGATGCTGGAGGAAACAGGTATAAAATTATTTATATCCACAGTAAAATGAGTCCTATATCGACATCAGCAATGAAGAAGCCACTGCTCCAAAACCGCCATAAAAAGCCAGACTACGGTTTGCAACTGCACATGTGGACAAAGATCGTACATTTTGGAGAATGTCCTCTGGTCTGATGAAACTAAGATGGCCATAATGACCATCGTTATGCCACCATAATGTTTGGAGGAAAAAGGGGGAGGCTTGCAAGCCGAAGAACACCATCCCAACTGTGAAGCACGGGGTGGCAGCATCATGTTGTGGGGGTACTTTCCTGCAGGAGTGACAGGTGCACTTCACAAAATAGATGGGAACATGAGGCAGGAAAAGTATGTGGATATATTGAAGCAACATCTCAAGACATCAGTCAGGAAGTTAAAACTTGGTTACAAATGGGTCTTCCAAATGGACAATGTCCTCAAGCATTCTTCCAAAGTTGTGGAAAAATGGCTTAAGATGAACAAAGTCAATGTGTTGGAGTGCCCATCACAAAGCCCTGACCTCAATCCTATAGAAAATTTGTGGGCAGAACTGAAAAAGTTTGTGCAAGCAAGGAGGCCTACAAACCTGACTCAGTTACACCAGTTCTGTCAGAAGGAATGGGCCAAAATTCACCCAACTTATTGTGGGAAGCTTGTGGAAGGATACCCGAAACGTATGACCCAAGTTAAACAATTTAAAGGCAATGCTACCAAATACTAATTGAGTGTATGTAAACTTCTGACCCACTGGGAATGTGATGAAAGAAGTAAAATCTGAAATAAATAATTCTCTCTACTATTATTCTGACATTTCAAATTCTTAAAATAAAGTGGTGATCGTAACTGACCTAAGACGGGGGAATTTCTACTAGGATTAAATGTCAGGAATTGTGAAAACTGAGTTTAAATGTATTTGGCTAAGGGGTAAAGTTCTGACTTCAACTGTAACTCTGCAATGTTAGGTTGTATTGGAGAGAGTCTCAGTCTTAAATCATTTTCCACACACAGTCTTTGCCTGTATTTAGTTTTCATGCTAGTGAGGGCAGGGAATCCACTCTCACATAGGTACCTGGTTGCAATGGGCATCGGTGTCTTAACAGTGCGATTTGCCAAGGCAAGAAACTCTAAGCGCAGCCCTATCCAGAAATCTGGCAGTGGCTTCTGATTCAATTAAATTTTCACAGAACCGCTTGTTGCAATTTCGATGAGGCTCTCTTGTTCAGATAGCGGTAAGTGGACTGGAGGCAGGTCATGAAAGGGATAACGAATCCAGTTGTTTGTGTAATCTGTTTTGGGAAAGTACCCACGTAATTGCACACCCAGCTCACTCAGGTGCTTCGCTATATCACATTCGACATTGTACGTAAGCTTGAGTTCATTTGCACACAAAAAAAACATACATTGATGGAAAGACCTTTGTGTTGTCCTTGTTAATGCAGGCAGAGATGAGCTCCAACTTCTTAATCATAGTCTAAATTTTGTCCCCCACATTGAATATAGTTGCGGAGAGTCCCTGAAATCCTAGATTCAGATAATTCAGGTGAGAATAAACATCACCCAGATAGGCCAGTTGTGTGAGAAACTCGTCAACATGCAAGCGGTCAGACAAGTAAAAAAAAAACGTGTCAAGACTTTGCCCCTCGTGAACCAGCGTACTTCTGTATGTTGTAAAAGCGTTACATGGTCACTTCCCATATAATTGCATAATGCAAAAAATACACAAGAGTTCAGGGGCCTTGCTTTAACAAAGTTAACCATTTTCACTGTAGTGTCCAAAATGTTTTTCAAACTGTCAGGCATTCCCTT